>NC_090888.1:8674248-8694248 GCF_036669925.1 Montipora capricornis | reverse complement strand
AGACCCTCCCGTAAGTCGTTTTATCGACATGTCCCATATATCGGGACAGTCTTGACCAGTCAGCGGTAAAGTTTCTCTCTCACTCTTGGAACGAGGTTGAACCAGTCCAGCTAATCACTGAAGCACGACTGTATTTTGGTTTCTTAGCGTTCTGTGTCTTTTTTTCTTAGCAACATGCAAGGATTTACGCTGTAAAAATTACGCCGAGTGTGTTGAAATTGACCGACAGCCAACGTGTCAGTGTCCAACGGCGAGCGAGTGTTCCACCTCAGCTTTTCCAGTTTGTGGCACGGATGGCATGCAATACCAGAGTGAATGCCACATGAAAGTTAAATCGTGCGAGGCAGCGACTTTGATCTCCGTGCGCAACAAAGGCGTTTGTGGTATGTCAAACTGTTTTTGTTCTAAGAATTTACCGGTAAGATGCATTTGACTGTGTAGCGTCCGGGCATATTAGTCGTGAATTTTGGTTTACACTTATTAGGAGCTTGATTTCCCGTTGCTGTGCGAGACGTCCCCTGCGAGAAGTTCACAACCCAAAAGTCTCGATCTGCGGTGGAATGTGGCTCATCAGTTTTCGTTACTCTAGCGAGCTTAAGCAACGACAACGGCGAGGGCAACCAGACCGTCACAAACTTGCATATTTAGTGGGCAAAAACAATAGCTTTGCACGCCCTGAACGTGCATTTTTTACTTTTCTCCTTGTCTTTGACGTCGTCAGCAAAACAACGACGTAAAATAACCAACTTTGAGGTTTTATGGAGGACGTCAGCACCTGGAGATAAACTTTCATTTTCTCCCTTATTAAGCGCCGCTCATAACGTTTTCATTCCTGAAGGACTGCCAAACCTTTGTCATATTACAAAACTTGGAATAGTCGTGAAGTGATCACATTAATGAGAATTTATGTTTTGAGATGACGTTCTCGTTGCCGTTCCCGTCGTCGTTAGGGGGAAAATGTGGCGGAAATGTGTTCCTTGGACGATCCATGATTTTGCGTTAAGCACAAGCAAGTCCTCGTACGGTTATTTTGTTGCAGACCAATGAGAGGCGTTTTAGTCATCAGGCCCAATCTGATTGGCCATAACTTGACGGGTCCAGTGTTCTAAATTTAGATAATACGGTAAAGTGATGGGCCAAGGACAAATTAGACAGATTAGGCTCCTTGCCTACGAGACGATCCTAATAAAATTAGAGCATATACTGATAGGCACAGGCTTTATGGCAGACAGTTGAAGAGATTTAGTATCGCGTTTACGACAAACGTCAGCTTACAATTTGCGTTTTGCCAAAAATCAAAGAAACTTGTTTAATTTTGGCGCACTTTTCGCCTCTTATATACAGGTACGAGCACTTTCTCAAGAGAGAAATAGAAAAGTTAGGTTAAGGGAATTTTCATGATTTGATGACAAGCAATAGCCTGGCGTTTCCCGGTTCAAGTAAAAGCAATGCTAAGTATCTAATCTGCCTGATTTGAGTTGGAGTGGATATGAGGTTAGGGTTAGGATTGGTGATAAGTGTTCTTTAGAAGCTGTTCTAGAGAGACGCGTGGTTCTTTGAACACATGTGACGTTAAGTTGAAAAGAGGGATTATGGTGACACGTTGTGGCGACGGTTTGTCATAAGAACGTCCTGGACATACCAGAAGCTAATAAACTAAATAAATGGTGTTGTTAAAGCGGTTTTCAATTGAGTTTTGTAATTAATTAGCGAATTGCCTTAGTTTTGCATTTCTTCACTCAGTGATTGGTTCAAAGTTCTCGCGCCATTTTTTCAACCAATCAGAAGTGAAACTAAAACCAATCGTGGCTGGCGGGGGCACATTTTCCTGCGCTTTGTGTCGGCTACGTGTAATTAATTCGAGTTTTGATTGGTTAGCGGAATTGTCTCCGTGATTGGCCAAAGTAATTACTTTGGTTTTGGTTTTGCGACACTCCATTGAAACTCCCTCTAGCCTGCCCTATCGATATCACTGCCAAGTTCTTGCATGGTTAGGGTTAGCCAAATGTGTATGATTGGGTTCGAAGACTTCAGTATGTGATACACTGAATGAAGAGTTCTGGAGAGGCAGAGAGGCGTCTTAGTCAAGGCTACAACACCATGGGCTTTGTTTCCTACATTGCATAGGTTCTTTAAACTCCCAAATGGCACCCACAGCAAAATACAAAATTAGTAAACGCCACGATATCTTCCATTTTGATCTCAACTCCTGCATTTTGTCAATATCTGTAAATGAACATGTCGAACACACTAATCTGGGACCACTCCTAGTTTACGATAAATTTATCATCTTATAGTTTAGTCTCTTAAACGCATCTTTTAGCTGTTTTGGAAAATGAGTTTTTCTTTTAGCTAACACAATCTTTCTTTTCTTTTCAATTTCATATTTGGAATATTGGTGTTACTTCGAACAGATCGAGGTTAGTGCAATGTTAACAAATTAAATTTTAGCTTTAAGCTTTTCATTTCAGCGCTTGTTTTTCCAGACGAAACGAGACGTATCTCAAGATTTCCGAAGATGTCCGAACTTAAAAAAAGCAATTCGGTGGATGTTAAATTCGAGCTCCGGTCTTCTGCGACTGTTGCCAGTCTTTCAGGTTTACCAGTTATGCTAAAGTCATGTTCACTGTTACTGCTTGAGTGATTCACAGTCCACTGACGAACCGGGAGCCTTTGTTTCTTTTAACGAACCCAAAAATGACCAGCTCCCAACGTCAGTGGCTTCATAGCTCAGTTGGTTGGAGCGTCGCACCGGTATCGCGACGTTACGGGTTCAAACCCCGTTGAAGTCCTGAATTTTTCAGGCTTCTTTACGCAATTGCAAAAGTTGCGTTCATAACTGCGAGGATCATAGCTTCACTTGATTTCATATCCGCAGTTCATATATGATCCATTTCATATATCAGTTCATCGTTAAACCCAAAAGCCGAGTTTGAATTTGCCTTCTGCTTATATTATGAAGAGTTAATCGGTAATATGTTTTCATTATAAGATCGGAATTGACAAAACTCCTGCAATAGCTCTTACTTTGCTGGAACGACACTGATTTTAAAGTACATAGAACATTATCGCACTCGGGATACAGCATTGTCGTTTTGTTAATTGCAGATACAAAATACTAGTTAGGAATATCTTACAATGTACGTAGGAATGTCTACGTAAGATCATCTCGATTAGTGAAACATTTAAGCTACATTGGGATTGACTGGAATGCTGCGTTACTACTGCAGTAGTGGAGCTCCGTGCGCCGAAAGCACCATGGTTAAGAAAATATGGTAACCCCGAGAAATTTTTGGTTTGGGTGTGACGTCATCGTGCGATCGCCGTCCTTTCTTCCGTACGTTTAACTTTTCATGTAACGCAATACGCGAAATCTCCTACTTCTGGAACGCGCTTTTTTGGCGGGAAGTTGCATGGGCTGGAACCCGCTTTTTTTGGTGTGAAGATGCATGGCCAGTGTACTGCGCATGCGACAAGATTACGACAGACCAACAACATTACTTACGATTGTCGCAGCGTTTTACGGGGTAAGAGACTAATTTACCGAAAGGAGCAGACTGGACTGGCAAGCATACTAGTTATACAAATCAGATCTGAAACAGAAACATAAATAAAAAGTAATTGAGGAGCTCTTCCTTTAGGCTTGCCTAAACATTTAGTACATATTAAAAGAATCAAACGCTAGGTGATTCAGTAAGGCAACCTAACCGATGAAAACGCTTGATTAATGCACGCTTAATTTTTGCTTCATTCGAAAGCAGTTGAAACAGTATTTTACAGGTAGAAACAGTTTATTATTATTAAACTAGTTTATTTATTAATATATTTATAACAACTTTATGTGCTAAATGAAGACGAAGCAAAAAATCTTCACATAAACTCTTGGAAGGTAACTAATTTTTTCCCCCTGAATTCTTTCTTTTTCCTTCTTCACGCAGAGGATCCTTGCGAGAACAAGGAATGTCCTTTCTACTCTGACTGCACCTTGGACAACAACTTTGAAGCTCAATGCACATGCGTGCAGAGTTGCCCGCTGATCTTTGATCCAATATGCGCCAGCGATGGTGAAACGTACCCAAACGAGTGCGTTTTTAAAATACGAACATGCGCTCGCAATGGAAGTCTCAGTATTTTACATCAGGGCTTTTGTAGTGAGTGTTCTGTCTTGTTTATTCTCTTCCTGTGTCATTCCTTGGAATATCTCTTGGGCCCGAGATTAATTCATTAACTAATTAATTTTCCTACTGGTTTTCACCTTCCAGTTCGACTTCTTCGTGCTTTTACGTTTCTTTGCCTATTACTAGAGGCAGAGTGGCCCAGTGGTAAGGGCGCTTGTCTTGAGATCCGGAGATCCCGGGTTCAAGACCCGTTCTGATCAATTGTTGAATTTGTTCCAGGTATTCCCTGGTTCAACTTCTCAGCTGCACTTGTAAATAGCCAGTTGCGATTGTTGTTGTTCTGTTCTGTCATTTCATTGATTGTGTTTCATTGGAGCTGAAAAGGCCCGATGGGGAGTGGCCAATTAAATACGTATTGCATTGTATTTTACTTTCTACGCGCGGCTTTGCCGTCTTTTCAAGCTTCTAATACTGTCGTTTATAAATATTTATGTTCTTTGTCTTCTTCTTCTTCTTCTTCTTCTTCTTCTTCTTCTTCTTCTTATTCTTCTTCTCCTTCTTCTTCTTCTTCTTCTTCTTCTTCTTCTTCTTGAAATCTCAAAACAAATTGTTTTTCCAACTCTTTCCTCTTCTCTGTTAGCTCCTTGCTCTACCGTAACTTGTCAGTTGTATGCCCAGTGTGTGTCCAGTAATGGTACAGCTGGAGTCTGTGTCTGTCCAAACGGCTGTCTATCCAATTCCAGCCACGTTTGTGGAACTGATGGCAACACCTACGAGAGTGAATGTCATCTTCGAGCTGATTCCTGTGAGCGGAAAGCAAATCTGTCTGTTCGACACGTGGGAAAGTGTGGTAAGATTTGGCTTCTTGTAATCTTGATTTCACTTCAGCAACTGTTTTATTTCGAAGCTCAGTCACTTCACGCTTAATTGATGATTTTTATGATCACAAAGTGCGAAAGTTGTTCTCAGATAATGCTATTTCTCTTAAGGTTGCTAATATTGCATATTTCCCTTAAGCTTAATAAGTATTTTATAAAGAGCCTTATTTCTGGGCTTTTCTTTTTATTTGCATTCTCCTTGATTAGCATTTTTCATCCAGAGTCGTTCACGTTAACTTCATCATGTCATTTTAATCGTAATCATCATTCTTGGAGTAATGGTATCAGGCATCGTCGTAATCATAATTATCATAATTTCCATTATCATCGTCG
Organism: Montipora capricornis; assembly: GCF_036669925.1. Classification (NCBI taxonomy): domain Eukaryota; kingdom Metazoa; phylum Cnidaria; class Anthozoa; order Scleractinia; family Acroporidae; genus Montipora; species Montipora capricornis. The sequence continues at coordinate 8,688,919 of NC_090888.1, read as the reverse complement.
TTATCAAATTGTTTAATTCTTTGTTACTTTTCTTATAATTATTGTTCTAACTCATTTACCTTTTTGATGGTTACTTCTTTTTTTCTTCATGCTATCAAAGATCCTTGCTATTCCAAGAAGTGCCCACCTTACGCGGAATGTGTGTCTCAATTCGGGACCTTTGCACGGTGTGTCTGTCCGTCCAAATGTTCACTAGTGTATAACCCAATATGTGGTACGGATCGCAAAAGCTACTTCAACTTGTGTGCTCTGCAGCTAACAGCCTGTCAGTCAAATTTGACAATTAGAGCTGCTTACAAAGGAACATGTGGTATGATATATTTTGACCCGTGATTGTCATGCATCTTAAGCATGCGCTTTTCCATAACTTGCAAACTCTAGGCTTCGAATAGACCTTTTTACCTATACGGCTGCCATTTTGATTTCTATTGTTTCGAATAGCTATTATGGGATGCCCAGGGGGCAAATACACATTAATTTGCCCCCTGAGCATCCCATAATGTCTTTCGAAACAATAGAAATCAAAATGGCCGCCGTATTGGTAAAAAGGTCTATTCAATCCAGCGGTTTAGTTTAATACAAAGGAATGCTCTTGGCGGCAGGCGTTGGACCGTTCAACAATAAATCGAATTCGTACATCTCATCACTCCAGGTAGCACTGTTACTATTTGCAAATGGAAACACTGTTTTCCTCCTTTTTCGGAATCAAGGTCGCTGATAAACTATTTGGCAAAGCAAAGCAAGTCAAGTAGACAACGTTGTTTTTTACATGCCCGTTACTGTGACTGACGACAGGAAAAAGACGAATGAGATTGAATCTCAAAGCTTAGAGTTCATCGGCTGTTTCTAGGAATCTGTGTGTGTGCATGAATGAAAGGTCTTGAGTAGAATTTCTTTAATTTTTGACTTGTCAAAAGGAATCACCGTACCTCTTTTTTTCTCTTCTCAATTTCTGTCATTCACTTTTTAATATCTAATCTTTCTTTCGTTACTTTGTTGCTTAATATATTTTTGTTCTTTGCCGCTGACCTATTCCCTTGAATGTGCTCAACCAATGATTGGCCTATTCCAGGCAATCCCACATCGCCTTGCTCGCGCGTGACTTGTCCTCCAAACGCCATGTGCATTGTCACAGCCAATGGCACAGCCCAGTGCGCGTGTTCCACACCGTCTTGTTCGAAAACCAGCAGTATTATCTGTGGTAACAATGGAAAAACGTACCAGAATGCTTGTGAAATGGAAATCGAATCTTGCCAAAGCAACGAGACTATCTCTGTCATGCATGACGGGCCGTGCAAAGGTAAGTCGAACTATTTCCTCATTACTGCACCGCCTCTCGCTAAATTCTTTCCTTTAATCCTTTTAATAGTACAGTTTTCGAATTTCTTGCGTGGCTGCACATATGTTTTCGACACTCTTACCATCGAGAGGATGAACAGTTTTCTCGCCTTGATGACTTCCGAATTTCTTTCATTATATGCTCATTTCCCGGGAGAACGCCTCTTCCCTGTTTTATGAATGAGTAGCAATATGATAGAATGTAAAAAAAAACTGCCCAAGAATGGACTCCAGCTGACTCGCTCTGATATTGTATCTTCTTATCGCTTGAGTACAAACCAGCAGCGCAAAATTTGAAGAGAAACTTGTAGAGTTTGATGAATTTAATCATGAGCGTGACTAACTCTAGGATGAAGGAAGATCAATCCTGATCGCAAAATTTTTCTACAACATGCATACCACGTGACTTGCAATCGCTTGATCTCCTATCAGTGGCACAAAACAGTAATCTTGTTACGTCATCCTCGCTATCTCGATGGTAGAAGCCAATGAAGCTAGTAAGAGATTTGTTGCTTTTTGCACCAACATGGCGGCGATAGTGCCCATTATGATACTAGGGAACTTAAGCAACGGCGACGGCAACGAGAACGTCATCTCAAAATGTAAATTCGCATTACAGGGTATTGTAATCACTTCGTGACTATTTCAACCTTTTTAATTTGACAAGGGTGTTGTAGTTCCTCAAGAATGACACTGGTCAGAACTCAGCGTAATTTAGGGAAGAAAATAAAAATTTATCCTCAAGTGCTAACGTTCTCCATAAAACCTCAAATTTGGCTATTTCACGTTGTTGTTTTGCCTACGACGGCAAAGAAATGGACAACAGTGAAAAACGCATGTGCAGGGCGTGCAAAGCTGTTGTTTTTGCCCACTAAATATGCAAATTTGTGACGTTCTCGTTGCCGTCGCCGTTGTCGTTCCTTTAAGTTCCCTGTTATCTTAACGAAGCTTTGATTGGTTTGTTTAAAAGTAATTTCTGGGTTAACGTTAAGTTACATAGCGAGAAGGGGCGAGTAATTGGTAAAACCAAGAGAAAATGCCGGAGGGTGAGAGAGGGAGTGTCCGTGGGCGTCGGCCGAGATGTGTGAATCTTACAAAAGTTAATTGGCAGCTTAAGCACGCGCGTTTTTGAAACGCGGACGGCAAACGGAAGTGAGCTATTTGCCCTTTTAACTTGTCTTTTCTCCATTAAAGATGATTAGTATAAAAATATGGGAGACACCACTGTCCTGGCACGCGAAATGTTCTCTTCCGGTTGCCGTCCGCGTCTCAGAAACGCGCTTACTTTAGCTACCTATTTTTTGATCGGAAGTCTTTTGCCGAGACGTCCGCGACTATTAAGCATGACGTCATGGGAACTTATGTAGCATTTTGTTATGGCGGCTGTTGGGTATTCAGTATGGCTTTCGCAGGTGCATGTATTCTTCATCCAGCAAGCCATTACCTTCACAAGAAATTGTAAAATCTATCTCCAACTCCGGGTTTTGGGGGCAAGATATACCAATTTCCTTGCCTCTCAAACTCGTTTTCGTCACTCAACAAACCTTAGTTCCACTTGGACGTCTCGGGAAACAAACTTCCGTTTTGGTGACACTAAGAATAACTTAACTGAAATTAACATATCCCAAGGGCTAGGCTGGGCGACTCCCTCTCTGTCTCCTTAATTTTCCCTTGGTAAAACTACACAAAATGGACTGGACTGCCACGACACAGCCACTTTAATAAGAAGAGCAAACTATACTAATGCCAAATGTAACAGTCTCATTCAAATCTTACCTCTTTCCTCGAGATCCTTGCTACAGAGGAAAGTGTAAACATGGAGCGGTATGCCATCCGGTCTCAAACACTACAGCTCGTTGCGTGTGCAGCATATGTCACTTCAGATACAAACCGGTTTGTGGCAGTGATAACCGGTCGTACCTGAATCACTGTTTTCTCAGACGCCAGGCGTGTCTTGCCCAGTCCCCTATTTCTATGGTGCATCATGGTCGATGTAGTAAGTCTCATATAATGTTGTTACAATGAAAGAAAGAGGACTCTCAGGCAAGGAGTTTTTTACTTAACAGATTTCCTTCATTTCTTCTGAAATTTATTCTGAGAATTGCGTGGCTCAGTTTGGGAGGCTGCGGGATGAAATCCCGCTCAGACCACATGATCGAGGGATTTGTCCCGCAACCAAATCCGTCATGCATGCTGCTAAATAGTCAACCGTTTTTCCTCATTTCAATCGTGTTCTGTTAACATTGTTATTTTGCTTTGTTTCTTTCCATTCACGACTCCTTCAAGCTTCAAACTTTAAATGAATGGCTTTTTGCCTTAATACATCTGAATAATCTCAGCTCATTTTCTCCTCCTACCTCTTGTGTTTAACATTGAATGTTTTTTTTATATCACGTTTAAAACTATTTTGCTAACTTTTCCGGTCACTTTGCATTGTTAATTGCATTGTTGATTGCCACGTAGCGTGTTAATTGCTGATGGGGTTTAAAGATTCAAAATTTTCCTTGGAAATTATTCTATCTTCCTGTAAAACACCTTCTCACTCTTCTCAGCATGCAATGCCACTCGCTGTCAATTTGGCGGGAAATGTATGCTCCGGGAGGATGGGGCCGAGACGTGCCAGTGCCCGCGCGGCTGCTCTCTTCTATTTGATCCTGTATGTGGAAACAATAGGAAAACGTACATGAACCTCTGTGCTCTCAATCTCGACAGATGCCAAACAAATGGGATTGTAGCGCTTGCTCATAAAGGAAGATGTTGTAAGAAAACTCTCAGTGTCTTGTTATTCTTTATATCTTGCCCGAATTCTGTTGTCTCCTTTTTGCTCACAACCTCGTGTTTGCTTGAAGTATTTTCAATGTTTTAAGTAGTTGTGTTGCCCGGTCACTCACGCAGGAGTCTGCTTCCTGCAATTTACTTGTTCCCACAGAAATAGATAACAGTCGAGGTGGTTTTGCCGCATCCTCGGCGACTTTCTCAAGTTTTTAAACTGAAAATGCGACCTTTATCTCAAAACGGCACCACGAATAATAGGGAGTTCAAGCAAAGTCGACGAGGCTGAGGTGAAGCCAAACCAAAACTGTACTTTTGCTCGCTGTTCACGTTGGATGAAATTTTATTCCATTTCTCTTATCCCCGTACACTCCCAAACGACAGCATGTTATTAGTACATCTTACCTTATCAAGGAATTTTGTGAAAAGAATGAGCACTAGACTCTTTATCTCGGTTAACTTCAGCGCCCTTACAATCAATTTAGTCAAGGGAAATTTTGATTTTCCCGCAACAGCCGTGACATGGGTCAATGCGAACGTGATGTAATAATCGTTAAGTGGTGACCGAATCCCGATTCGCGAATCCCGTTTTGAGAGCAGTCCCGTCGTCGTTGCTTCAACTTCTTATTAATAAGACCTGACTCAACGTTTTGTTCATATAAAAAACGAAAAAAAGGAGCATTTAAATTGCAACGATGAATCTGTGGTGAAGTGCTTTAGTAGGGTGTCGTTTCACCCGAACGCGATAAAGCAGGACTTTCTCTGGACTTTCTCTTTTTCAATTTTCCTTCGGCTATCACAGCCGGCGATTTGCCCAATAGTATTACCTCATTCTTGTCTTATGCATTAGATTATCTTTTACGCAGAACTCGACCTTATGTAACATTATATTAATTCAGAATTGTCTCTCTAACTTAACTTTCTTAAATGTTTGCCAGTCCCTGGCTGTGCTCAAACCAATTGTCGTTTCTATTCGTCTTGCGTGGAGCGGCCAAACGGTCAAGCTGTTTGCGTCTGCAACGAAACATGCGCTCTGGCTTTAGATCCAGTTTGTGGTAGCAACGGCAAAACTTACATCAACGAATGTCTACTTCGAGTTGATGCCTGCAAGCAACGACGAAGCTTCGCTGTGCTGGCTCAAGGAGCTTGCAGTAAGTTCTCTTTTTTTTTTTCGTTCTACAGCATGATCTCGAATGCCGATACAATAAGTCTGCTTTAGCTACAAATTGTTTAGCCTCCAGTCGCATCACGGCGGTTGATGGGCGATGTGAATTATTTCCTGAAATCACGGCACCGTTTGATTAGGCCAAAAGGCTGATTTAGCAACAGAACGGGAACGTCAGCGGCGACGGCGCGCGCAGAAAAAACACCAATGAGAATTCAGAATAGAATAGACTCCACTCTTTTCTTCTCTATTCTAAATTCTCATTTGTAGTTTTGCTGCGCGCGACGTCGCCACTGACGTTCCCGTTCTGTTGCTAAATCAGCCTAAAGTTATTAACGGGACGACAACGAAAAAGTAGGGAGCGTTGTAGGCCAGTTGAGTTCTACGGCATTCAGTTTGCAAGGACTTTTTATCCCGCACTGACAACGGAGTGGAGTTGTGTTCGGAAGTCCCGAATTCAACCCCTACTTACAATTGAGTTTTTTACCTTTGTTCTCTTTCAAACAAATCGCTCTACCTTCAACATTTAAGTATCACCATTGGCTCTTTACCTTTTGTGGCAACTGCTGCCGTAGCAATATTCACCTAAACGTCATAGACCACATACAGTCATAGACCGTCAATTTTTCACTTCTTATGTCTGTTTTGTCAGCGGTAACATGCAGATACCACGCTGTTGTGACTCTTTAAACCCTTTCACTCCAATGATCGAAATGTTCATTCTCCTAACTAGTACCAGAGATTCTTCTTCTTTTGGTTAGTCATAAGAATTTGGTGATCACACCTCTTAAGCTCATAATTATCTTCATTCTCAATACCTGTCTGACTGACATTTTATTGAAATTGTGAGGAGAATTTACATGCCGATCAAACCTTGGAGTCAAAGGGTTGAGGGCTACTTTTCTCTGTTCTTGTTGTGTTGTTCCTCTGCTCAATTGTTGTTGTTTTTTAAACCATTCCTGAGAGCCTGTAATGATACATGAAGTTGCGTACTGACTCCCAAAAGATGTGCCTTATCTCTTTCTTTGCATGAAGTCCTATCTTTTTTAGAGCTTCTTCTACTCTGGTCTTCCATTTCTTTCCTTCTCAGCGCCTTGTGCCATTCTCAACTGCGACTTTTACGCTAGATGTAAGGCTCAGCTAGACGGCTCCCTGAAATGTGTCTGTCCGAGGCAGTGCCCACTGTCCTTCGCTCCTGTGTGTGGCACGGATGGACAGACCTATCCTAACGAGTGTACTCTACAAGTGCAATCCTGCAGAAGTCAGACCCGTATTACGGTCGCTAAGAGACGGTCTTGTGGTGCGTACTAAAATTGTCGAAATGTAACAGCGAGGTACTGTTTGACTAAAAGCTAGCTTGCATAAATTTTGTTCCCTCTAGCTCCTCGATTGAAAACGTATCCTCTGTTATCCGCTATCTAACGCGTCTTTTCTTGGAATAGGATCTTGCTAATGCTGTTAAAAGCCTTTAGAAATAAAGACAGGTTACGTCCCTATCTCGCATTTACGAGAGTTCAAGTTCTTGATTATCACTGATCAACTATCGCTATAGTGATAACCCGTAACGGGTACCTTTGTAAGCACCTGCACACTTAATTTAAGCTATGTTTCTTTGCGGAAAACCAAATCCCGTTTTTAAAACCTAAGAAGGATTTTGCGTTTCGTTACAGAAAAAGATAATTTTGTTTCTCAGGAATTCATACACAGCTGATACCTCGTACAGTATCCCGTCTGTGATGGGCTCGTTGATCACACCATTGGCAAACGAACCAGTGTTTCGTCAGATATTTCGGACACAATAGCCCTTTTCACGGTTAGTTTTTCTCATTTGCATCATTTGCATCTCATTTGCAATCTAACGTGGATGCGAGGCAATTTCGGGTTAAAACTACAAAATAGCCCGAAATTGACTCATACATGCTTGATTACATTGTAATGCAAATGAGAAAAACTAACCGTCAAAAGGACTATTGGCCATTTTCGATATATTAAAATTCAGTCCAAAACAAAAGACACCATCTCGAGGCTCTGGGGAATAAATATAAGGATTTGTATGAGTTTGTGCTCGAGAGCCTCGAGATGATGCCTTTTGTTTAGGACTGAATTTCAATATATCGAAAGTGGTCTATTCAAATCAGAATTTTCTGCTTCAGCGGATTTGACGTTAGCGCATGTGGCCAGTTTCGAATGTGTTGGTTTCCTCTTTGCTCTGCCTTCTGCGTAGCAAGCGATTCCTTGGGGATTTTACCGTGGGAGGGCTGGTTTTAAATCTTAATACGCATGAGCTGGTGATGATTCCGTTTCTCTTACCTTCCCCTCCCCTCCTCTTGTTTCCTCTCGCCCCATTTCGCCCGCAACGGAAAATCGGCGTTCTTGCGCAGAAACCTCACAGAAACACTTGCTACACAAGTCATTCATTAATCTTCTTGTGACTACAATATTTAATGCTTTCTAAAGTCTGCACAGGTAGAAATTGTCTTCGTCCCGCTTCAAGGTCTGCAAGACACATCGGCAGACGCTTGGCCGCTGAAGATACAATTTCTGGTTCCTCCCGTTGTGAGTTCTGATGGCATCTTGCCTTAAAACTATCAATTTATTTTCTTACTTTTTCTCCCTGCAATTGGTTTCTTCTTATACATGTGTTCTTTTTATCGAAATGCATTTGCTATTGATTGTACCCCGTTATCGTAAACCATCCCTGTTTCACTCACTCTGGTTTATCTCATTAGTAATGAACTATTGATGTCTTGTTTTATACTAACTTCCAGACTGCAAAGACACTCGCCTGTGTGGAGAGTTGCGTAGGGTTTCAATAATTTTAAAGATCTCGTGTTTGTTCTTGTATTTGTTATGATCAACGGATCGATAACAACGCCGGCTTGTAATGAGGAAAAGTTCTAAACGATTTTTTCTCGTGGTGGTTGTCATATAAACCTCTTTACAAGTATATTTTGGCTCTGTCTATCATCCCGTATAGCGCCAACGCTTTGGCAGAATATACCGCGTCCTGGAGTTCTTAAGCATCTTAAATTCCCCCTATCATTTCCTTTAGATAAGATATGATCTGATGTCTACATTTTACAATTTAACGAAAATAAGACGCGTCATAAATAGGAAAGGGTTCTCAGCTATTTTTATGTTGTCCACGTCTTCAAAAAGGCTTGAACGTTTTCGTATATAAGACATAAACTGTAAGTGCGCATACGAAACATTTTTCAAGTTTACCGACACACCACTCGAAAGGTTGCATTTAATGAATCCGTAACACGTCGTGATCGCGCCAATCCGTCGATAGCTTTCTACCTACTCTTCTTGCATTTCCATCTCATTCTCTGTACGCAACACAACATGTTCCAGTCAACACGAACGCATAACCGATACGGCCCGTTTAAGAACGCTTCTCAGATAAGACCCGCGTCTCTCATGAATGGCCCTGGCTAACGATTCATGCAGCGAAAAACTTCCTATTGTCATAGTTAAAGTTCATTAATACACGTTTACTCTTGTAACGGACGTTTTTTTGTTGTTATTTAAGTTAGTAGGGACTTATAGCTGCGACAACGACAACGCCGTTGAAAACGATTCATTTTTCGATCATTCCTTCTCGTTCTTGTTCTGTAATATGGGCGAAGTGTCCTATTTCTGGTACGGACTGTTTCAAAGAAAAAACAGAGAATGACAATTTTAACTTTGTATGCTCACGTCAAAACCCTAAATTATGTTATTTCACTCGCACTAACGAGTGCTACATAGTCCTTTCCGATAAAACTCCGTAGAGACGGATAATTCGTCCCGGCGGATTGCGCGTTTCTGGTATAAAAACGGCCTTTGAGTTTTGTGACTTATTCCTTTCCTTATTTACCTTGAGTTTTTATTTAGTTATTTACGTGAGACCAATAAATGACACATAAATTGGTCTGGAGAATTGTTCTAATCGAGTTTGCAAACGGCCGGAATTTCCGAATGCGTTTCGTGATTTGTGGGTAGTGAATGAATGTGTGTGGGCTCGTACAAATTGAGAACTATCAAACCATGACATCATTCATTCATTCATTCATTCATTCATTCGTTTAATCATACATACAATTCATTTTTCGTCTGTAATTACCTCCACTTTGTCATTTTTCTCCAGCTACAGCGGCAGGATTTAAAGGCAATTCTTTCATGACATACAAAGCCTTGTCTCAAGTTAATAAAATAGCAGATATTCAAATGGATATACGACCCATTAGTCGCTCTGGAGTGTTGCTGAACAGCAAGGCGTCCGGCAAAAGAAACAACAATGATTACATCTTCATTGTATTGATACGCGGATGGGTGACTTTCAGGTAAGCCTTTAATAATACAGCAACTGCCCATTGACGGGTAAAATCATTTAGCGTTCAACGGAGTAAAATCTTTAAGTGCCACTCTTGGGAGTGGAAGCGTTGAAAGTGAATTAAAAAGTAACTTCATCGATATCTTTAGTGATACGGAGTGTTTATATTGCCGTTAAAATCCGACCTCAGGTTGAATCCCTTCTTACGTAGGTTGAATAAGCATTCAGATGAATTGAGCAAACGTTTTTGGAGCCTAAATTAAGCCTAGAGAAAAATTAGGGTCAGGTTAGGTTTAGTTTTGGTCATTATATATGACTTATTAATTATGACTTATGATACAAAGGTAAATAATGAAAGGAATTTGGGTTGAGCATGTTCATCGTTGTAGTGTAGTGGTGGAGGCACAGGATTATAGATCTGGCCCCAGTTGTTCGAAAGGTGGATAACGCTATCCACGGGATAAATCGCTATCCATTGGATAGCGCAATTGCTTTGCTACGACTTCTCCACTAGATAATGATTTATCCGGCGGATAGCGCTAAGCCTATCCATCGTTTGAACAACAGGGGCCAGGAGGGTTCGAATTCGAGTACCATTAAGTGCATAGTACAGTTCTTTGTTCCCGTACTATATTGTAACGTTGAGGCTGAATGAATAAGTGTATGAATACAGAAACCGAAGAGATGGTGAGAAACATTAAGAAGAAGATGTGTTGAGATGCGTAAGACAGAGCTGGAGGGAAGGTATAGGTGTTTCCAGTCCCTTTTTGGGGTGTTAATAGCTGATTTCAACTAGGTGTGCAAGTTTAATCCTAGGTAAAGTGAGGATCACCAGTTTAATCTAGATAAAAACGGATTCAACCTGAGACCGGATTTGACCTACAGCATTTTCACGTATGGGGCCGAATGTGCTAAAGAATCTCACGCCGCATTCTTATCCGATCAGAGTGAAAAGCAGAACCAATAGCTGTGATTACGGTTGAGTCAACGTCTCAACGGTGTTAGTTTCAGAGAGCGCCAAAACAAGGCTTTCGGGTCAAAACAATAATTTCTTATCGAAGGACTCTGTGCTTTCTTGATTCTTGACTGTTTCCTTCGTTTTTTTTTTTTTCAAGTAATTTGAGGTTTGTCTGACCTGAATTTATTGTGGAAAGTATGGCAAGGCACTTTATGGCATATGGTTGTGTTAACCGAAGTAACAACCTCGAATGTGCGGACCTATCGAGGGTAGCTTCCATTCAACAACTGTAGTTTCTCTTCTTCAGAGAAAAACGAAAATTCGAGTGGTTTTTTTTTTTTTTCGCATTTTGCGCGCTAAATATCTTAGTCTTCTTTATAGGCTACTTTCGAAAATACCATAATACTCTTTGTTCGTCCCTCCAAATTTTGCATAAGCAATGTTTTTGTTTTCTCTTGGGACCATTATAAGTCCCAAGAAAAACTGGAAACAACGTTATGCAAAATTTGGAGAGACAAACAAAGAGTATTATGGTATTTTCGAAAGTGGCCCATATCTGATCGAATGTTGACCCGAAAGCCTCGCTTCCGTGCGTTCTGAAACAAACACCGCTGAAACGTGAGCTCAACTGAAGTAACAGTTCTTACGATTTTTTTCTTGCATACGTTTTCCCGCGCTCAGCGCTGAGTGTGTGTTTTTGCTTCGCTTTGTCATTGGTTGATTTGAATACGTGAGTCCTCTTGTTATTGGTTAACTTTCTTCTTTTTGTTTTGATTGTACAAGCCTCAATTGAATATCACTCTATTGTAAAGCGAAGAGTTTAATCTAGGAGCCTCCCATGAAATTATGGTCAACCTTCTTTTGTAAAATTCAACCAATGACTTTTTTACTAAAATAATACAAAGGAAAATTAATATCAATAATGGTTTGGTCACACATACACAAGCGAAAAAAAAGATCAAAACCAACAGTTTTTAGCTTTGCTCTCGAGATTCTGAATTCCGGTGGATATTTCTTTGATTTATCAAAAATAGTTAGCTATGATCTTTCGTTTTATTACAAAATAAACAATGTTTGAAAGTGACAACTATTTCAAGCGCTTTTTACGAATTGTTACAGTGCATTTTTCGCAGCAACTTTCAGAAAAATCTTCAAGATTCCATTCAAATCTCGGAAGCTCCAAAGAGGAATTCGAGGGTTTATTTCAGTCTTGCGGATACTGGTCACGCGTCACCTAACTTGACTGTAAAAGCAACAACCTTAATGGACGCCTTTTGCACGTGTTACGTGCCTCTCTTTATTTTTTGCTAAATACGCGCTATGGAGCGTTTTCACTCACGTGACCAGCAGCCATATTGTATTGCTGAAACAAAGGAAAGTATTTGCATAAATAGAGTTCAATTCCCAGAGGATTAGTTTGGAAGACCAAGATGGCCGCCGTGACGTCATGTGAAAACGCTCTATAAAAGGGGGAGCTTTACGCCCTGCTTTTCCTCGAATTCATCCAATCATGAATGATAATCCAAGATGGCTATCAACAAACAAGAGAACAAAGAGGGAACTCTTAAAAGATATTTTCTGGGGCGACACGAGTAACTGTAACTGTGATTTTGAGACCACAAGGACAGAAGACATATTTAATACGGACAGGTTTGACGGTAGAAGCTTTTTTGTTGCACAAGTTATCAAATTATCGACGTGTGCCCATGGAACTACACGCCAGCGTCTTTATGCTTAAAAGCAGATCGCGGCGACTTATTGGGTCGCTGCTCGCCTAAGAATGCCAGCTTTTCCAAGGATAACTGTTATCGTAATACAGCTGGTTTCCTTTGGAGAGCGTTGAGCTTGCAGTACCCTTGGTGAGGTTGAACTTTAATAATAATACCAACTTTATTCATTCAGTACAATGAAAGGGAGAGATACCAGTGGTTATCTCTATACGAGGGTGTCCGCCCGGATGTTACTGATCTAGAGTCGATTTTGAGGAGGGAGGAAAACCGGAGTACCCGGAGAAAAACCCTCGGAGTCAGATTGAGATCGACTGAAACTCAGCCCACATACGATCTCGAGGCCAGAGTTGAACCTGGGTCACAGAGGTGGGAGGCACCGTTGATAACCACTAAGCCATCCTGACTCCTTGTTTGTATTCATATTGTTTTTTTCTTCTTCCTTTTTTTCAGCTATAACCTTGGCAAAGGCCCTGCCATTTTAATTAGCAGCGAGCGTATTAATATAAACCAATGGAATAGGATTCGTGCTTACAGAAATGGTGTTCTAGGATACTTGGAAGTAAATGGCAAAGGTGTAAATGACTCCTCGCCTGCAGGCCTGTCTCAACTGAACTTGGACACCGACTTGTACTTGGGAGGAGGTGTTGAAGGCTTTCCAGCAAAGTAATGGACTTTTCTTTCGTGATTATTACCGTTACTGATATCGTTGTCTTTATTGTTACTGCTATTGATGTTATAACTAAAGGGGAAAACCGGAACAGAGTAGAGAACCGTGTAAACCCACGTGTTACGCCGAACCTAGGAACTCACCGAAGGCTCTTGGCACTGACCCGACCCAGTTACCCAAACCCCAAACGTCGATCTAGACTGCGAGCAGTCCCTTCATAAATCAGTCGAGCGGCCCGCTTTTCTGAGGCAGTTGTGTTTTGTCACGCAAACACACCAAATAAAATGAGGCTTATTTGTTTGCGTGACAAAACACGACTGCCTCAGAAAAGCGGCCCGCTCGACTGATTTATGAAGGGACTGCTCGTATTCTAACGTCGATCCAACCAGGCGCTCAGGAACTAATCTCCGAAAGCCGCATGTCAACTAATTTTCTGCGCCCGTTTCTTTGTTTTTTCAGGTATGAAATCTTCTGAAAACAAAGGCTGGTTTCTTTGGATCAGTGAGGAAATTTCGTGATAAATGGCGTGGTCTATGGCCTCGTTTTTCCAGGTCAATTCACTCTGAACGCAGTTAACGTAGTGATGTACAGCAATAATGACTTGTGTATGATGAATCCGTGCTACTATGGTGGCACGTGTCGCGTGATTGAAAACGAGGCGAAGTGCCAATGCTTGAGTGGATTTCTGGGTAGTCGCTGTGAAATAAGAGGTGTGTGAGGACATTTGTTTTATTCAATGTGTAAATTTTTAAAAGCAATTAAGAACGAATGAATGCCGGGCTTTCAAGCAGCCCCAATAGATGTTTCGGAATGACGATGAGTCCGGATGGTCTTTGCAATCGTTTACCTTCAATCAAAAAACACGAAATAAGACTTTCTCTGATTTGTAAAACCAAGTGCTAGTTACAATTGGTTTTTGGGGCATTTGGGGGGGGGAAAAAAAAAAAAAGATCTTCATGGTTTTGTTTTTCTTTTTTTTGTTGTTTTTTTTACAGACTGTAATGCATAAACTTGTTTATCGCGATTTCTGATTTTTTTTTTTTTTTTTATGTTTTCAGCCAACGTACTCGTGGCGATTTCCAGGGTGGTGAGATGGGAAGGAATTCTTACATTCGGCTAGAACCCTATGATATTGAGAAAGAGACGAAGTTCGCTGCCCGTTTTTTTGAACAATACTCCCCGAACTGGACACCAGGACTCATAATCGTAACGGAGTCAAAGGGGGATTTCATCTCTTTGGCCATGCGGGCAGGAAAACTGGAATCAGGTGCGTAACTTACTGTTACAAAATTCGCCTTCGTTGGCACAGAGCGTAATTTTAGCGGACGAGCGCTTAGTTAGTACTGTCGCGAAACTATTTGTGGGCTCCATCTGGAATTTTTGAAGCAACGCAAGGAGTGAAGAGAGAAAAAAAATGCCAACTGAAAGGGATGGGGATAAGCGGAAAGTGGATATCGGTGAAGGGGTTCGGTGTTAAAAATCCATCATGGCGGCTATCCTTCACGAAGAGTTACTCGTTCTTAGTTGAAGGATTGACCCTACAACACTTTATCTACTGAACAGCAGTGTTATGGTACTAGGTCAAACAACAATTTATTTCTAAGAAAGATTAGGTCATTTTTGTGACGTTTAAAAAACGTTACCGTGGGCAACAGGAAAGCCCTGCAAATACACCCGTTTTTTGGCATTAGCTTCTCATATCTCAAATAACGAATTCGGTGGC
>NC_090888.1:8641936-8669748 GCF_036669925.1 Montipora capricornis | reverse complement strand
AAGCTTTTCATTTCAGCGCTTGTTTTTTCCAGACGACGAAAACGAGAACGTATCTCAAGAATTTCCGAAGATGTCCGAACTTAAAAAAAGCAAGTCGGTGGATGTTAAATTCGAGTTCCGGTCTTCTGCGACTGTTGCCAGTCTTTCAGTGTTAACCAGTTATGCTAACAGTCATGTTTCACTTTACTGCTTGAGTGATTCACAGTCAACTGACGAAGCAAGAGACTTTGTTTATTTTAAACGAACCCAAAAATGACCAGCTCCCAAAAAACGTCAGTGGCTTCATAGCTCAGTTGGGTGGAGCGTCGCACGGATATCGCGACGTTACGGGTTCCAAACCCCGTTGACGTCCTGAATTTTTCAGGCTTCTTTACGCAATTGGCAAAAGTTTGAGTGCATAACTGCGAGGATCATAGCCTTCACTTGATTTCATATCCGCAGTTTCATATATGATCCATTTCATAGATCAGTTCATCGTTAAACCCAAAAAGCCGAGTTTGAATTTGCCTATGCTTCTATTATGAAGAGTTAATCGGTAGTATGTTTTCATTATAAGATCGGAATTGCAAAAACTCATGCAATAGTTGTTACTTTGCTGGAACGACATTGATTTTAAAGTACATAGAACATTATTCGCACTCGGGATACAGCCTTGTCGTTTGGTTAAGTACAGATACAAAATACTAGTTAGGAATATCTTACAATGTACGTAGGAATGTCTACGGAAGATCATCTCAATTAGTGTAACGTTTAAGCTGCATGGAGACTGACTGGAATGCTGCGTTACTACTGCAGTAGTGGAGCTCCGCGCCCCGAAAGCACCATGGTTAAGAAAATATGGTAACCCCGAGAAATTTTTGTTTTGGGTGTGACGTCATCGCACGATCGTCCGTCCTTACTTCCGTACGTTTAAGTTTTCATTTAAGGCAATACGCGAAATCTCTCTACTTCTGGAACGCGATTTTTTTGGCGGGAAAGTTGACATGGGCTGGAACGCCGCTTTTTTTCGGCGGGAAGTTGCAATGGCCAGTGGTACTGCGCATGCCGACCAATGATAACGACAGACCAACAACATTACTTACGATTGTCGCAGCGTTTTACGGGGATGTAAGAGACTAATTTACCCGAAAGGAAAGCAGACTGGACTGGCAAGCAATACTAGTTATCAAAATCAGATCTGAAACAGAAACATAAATAAAAAGGTAATTGAGGAGCTGCTGCCTTTAGGCTTTCCTAAACATTTAGTACATATTAAAAGAATCAAACGCTAGGTGATTCAGTACAGGCAAACCTAACCGATGAAAACGCTTGATTAATGCACGCTTAATTTTTGCTTTCATTCCGAAAGCAGTTGAAACAGTATTTTACAGGTAGAAGAAAACGTTTATTATTATTAAACTAGTTTATTTCATTAATATATTTATAAACAGACTTTATGTCGCTAAATGAAGACGGAAGCAAAAAGATTTTTCAGTATAAAACTCTTGGAAGGTAACTAATTTTTTCCGCCCTGAATTCCCATTTCTTGTTCCTTCATTCACGCAGAGGATTCCTTGCCTTGCGAGAACAAGGAATGTTCCTTTCTACTCTGGACTGCACCTTGGACAACAACTTTGAAGCTCAATGCACATGCGTGCAGAGTTGCCCGCTGATCTTTGATCCAATATGCGCCAGCGATGGTGAAACGTACCCAAACGAGTGCGTTTTTAAAATACGAACATGCGCTCGCAATGGAAGTCTCAGTATTTTACATCAGGGCTTTTGTAGTGAGTGTTCTGTCTTGTTTATTCTCTTCCTGTGTCATTCCTTGGAATATCTCTTGGGCCCGAGATTAATTCATTCACTAATTAATTTTCCTACTGGTTTTCACCTTCCAGTTCGACTTCTTAGTGCTTTTACGTTTCTTTGCCTATTACTAGAGGCAGAGTGGCCCAGTGGTAAGGGCGCTTGCCTTGAGATCCGGAGATCGCGGTTTCAAGACCCGTTCTGATCAATTGTTGAATTTGTTCCAGGTATTCCCTGGTTCAACTTCTCAGCTGCACTTGTAAATAGCCAGTTGCGATTGTTGTTGTTCTGTTCTGTCATTTCATTGATTGTGTTTCATTGGCCCTGAAAAGGCCCGATGGGGAGTGGCCAATTAAATACCTATTGCATTGTATTTTACTTTCTACGCGCGGCTTTGCCGTCTTTTCAAGCTTCTAATACTGTCGTTTATAAATATTTATGTTCTTTGTCTTCTTCTTCTTCTTCTTCTTCTTCTTCTTCTTCTTATTCTTATTCTTCTTCTCTTTCTTCTTCTTCTTCTTCTTCTTCTTCTTCTTCTTCTTCTTCTTCTTCTTGAATCTCAAAACAAATTGTTTTTCCAACTCTTTCCTCTTCTCTGTTAGCTCCTTGCTCTACGGTAACTTGTCAGTTGTATGCCCACTGTGTGTCCAGTAATGGTTCAGCTGGAGTCTGTGTCTGTCCAAACGGCTGTCTATCCAATTCCAGCCACGTTTGTGGAACTGATGGCAACACCTACGAGAGTGAATGTCATCTTCGAGCTTATTCCTGTGAGCGGAAAGCAAACCTGTCTGTTCGACACGTGGGAAAGTGTGGTAAGATTTGGCTTCTTCTAATCTTGATTTCACTTCAGCAACTGCTTTATTTCGAAGCTCAGTCACTTCACGCTTGATTGATAGTTTTTATGATGACAAAGTGGGACAGTTGTTCTCAGCAATTCTTAGGTTGCTAAAATTGCATATTTTCCCTTAAGCTTAATAAGAATTTAAGAAAGAGCCTTATTTCTGGGCTTTTCTTTTTATTTGCATTCTCCTTAATAAGCATTATCCATCCAGAGTCGTTAACGTTAACTTCATCATGTCATTTTAAGTGCTATCATCATTGTTGAAGTAATGGTATCAGACATCGTCGTAATGATAATTATGATAATTGCCATTATCATCGTCGTTATCAAAATTGTTTAATTCTTTGTTACTTTTCTTATAATTATTGTTCTAACTCATTTACCTTTTTGATGGTTACTTCTTTTTTCCTTTATGGTATCAAAGATCCTTGCTATTCCAAGAAGTGCCCACCTTACGCGGAATGTGTGTCTCAATTCGGGACCTTTGCACGGTGTGTCTGTCCGTCCAAATGTTCACTCTTGTATAACCCAATATGTGGTACGGATCGCAAAAGCTACTTCAACTTGTGTGCTCTGCAGCTAACAGCCTGTCAGTCAAATTTGACAATTAGAGCTGCTTACAAAGGAACATGTGGTATGATATATGCATTTTAAGCATGCGGTTTTCCATAACTTGCAAACTCTAGGCTTCGAATAGACCTATTTACCGATACGGCTGCCATTTTGATTTCTATTGTTTCGAATAGCTATTATGGGATGCCCAGGGGGCAAATACACATTAATTTGCCCCCTGGGCATCCCATAATGTCTTTCGAAACAATAGAAATCAAAATGGCCGCCGTATCTGCAAAAAGGTCTATTCAATCCAGCGGTTTAGTTTAATACAAAGGAATGCTCTTGGCGGCAGTCGTTGGACCGTTCAACAATGAATCGAATTCGTACATCTCATCGCTCCAGGTAACACTGTTACTATTTGCAAATGGAAACACTGTTTTCCTCCTTTTTCGGAATCAAGGTCGCTGATAAACTATTTAGCAAAGCAAAGCAAGTCAAGTAGACAACGTTGTTTTTTAGATGCCCGTTACTGTGACTGACGACAGGAAAAAGACGAATGAGATTGAATCTCAAAGCTTAGAGTTCATCGGCTGTTTCTAGGAATCTGTGTGTGTGCATGAACGAAAGGTCTTGAGTAGAATTTCTTTAATTTTTGACTTGTCAAAAGGAATCACCGTACCTCTTTTTTTCTCTTCTCAATTTCTGTCATTCACTTTTTAATATCTAATCTTTCTTTCGTTACTTTGTTGTTGCTTAATATATTTTTGTTCTTTGCCGCTGACCTATTCCCTTGAATGTCCTCAACCAATGATTGGCCTATTCCAGGCAATCCCACATCGCCTTGCTCACGCGTGACTTGTCCTCCAAACGCCATGTGCATTGTCACAGCCAATGGCACAGCCCAGTGCGCATGTTCCACACCGTCTTGTTCGAAAACCAGCAGTATTATCTGTGGTAACAATGGAAAAACGTACCAGAATGCTTGTGAAATGGAAATTGAATCTTGCCAAAGCAACGAGACTATCTCTGTCATGCATGACGGGCCGTGCAAAGGTAAGTCGAACTATTTCCTCATTACTGCACCGCCTCTCGCTAAATTCCTTCCTTTAATCCTTTTAATAGTACAGTTTTCGAATTTCTTGCGTGGCTACACATATGTTTTCGACACTCTTACCATCGAGAGGATGAACAGTTTTCTCGCCTTGATGTCTTCCGAATTTCTTTCATTATATGCTCATTTCCCGGGAGAACGCCTCTTCCCTGTTTTATGAATGAGTAGCAATATGATAGAATGTAAAAAAAAAACTGCCCAAGAATGGACTCCAGCTGACTCGCTCTGATATTGTATCTTCTTATCGCTTGAGTACAAACCAGCAGCGCAAAATTTGAAGAGAAACTTGTAGAGTTTGATGAATTTAATCATGAGCGTGACTAACTCTAGGATGGAGGAAAATCAATCCTGATCGCAAAATTTTTCTACAACATGCATACCGCGTGACTTGCAAACACTTCATCTCCTATCAGTGGCACAAGACAATAATCTTGTTACGTCATCATCGCTATCTGGATGGTAGAAGCCGATGAAGCCAGTAAGAGATTTGTTGCTTTTTGCACCAACATGGCGGCGACAATGCCCATTATGATGCTAGGGAACTTAAGAAACGGCGACGGCAACGACAACGTCATCTCAAAATGTAATTTCGCATTACAGGGTATTGTAATCACTTCGTGACCATTTCAACCTTTTTAATCTGACAAGGATGTTGTAGTTCCTTAAGAATTAATGACTCTGGTCAGAACGCACCTTAATTTAGGGAAGAAAATGAAAATTTATCCTCACGTGCGAACGTTCTCCATAAAACCTCAAATTTGGCTATTGCACGTTTTTTTTTGCAGACTACGGCAAAGAAATGGACAAAAGTGAAAAACGCACGTGCAGGGCGTGCAAAGCTGTTGTTTTTGCCCACTAAATATGCAAATTTGTGACGTTCTCGTTGCCGTCGCCGTTGTCGTTCCTTTAAGTTCCCTGTTATCTTAACGAAGCTTTGATTGGTTTGTTTAAAAGTAATTTCTGGGTTAACGTTAAGTTACATAGCGAGAAGGGGCGAGTAATTGGTAAAACCAAGAGAAAATGCCGGAGGGTGAGAGAGGGAGTGTCCGTGGGCGTCGGCCGAGATGTGTGAATCTTACAAAAGTTAATTGGCAGCTTAAGCACGCGCGTTTTTGAAACGCGGACGGCAAACGGAAGTGAGCTGTTTTCCCTTTCAACTTGTCTTTTCTCCATTAAAGATGATTAGTATAAAAATATGGGAGACACCACTGTCCTGGCACGCGAAATGTTCTCTTCCGGTTGCCGTCCGCGTCTCAGAAACGCGCTTACTTTAGCTACCTATTTTTTGATCGGAAGTCTTTTGCCGAGACGTCCGCGACTATTAAGCATGACGTCATAGGAACTTATGAAGGATTTGGTTACGGCGGCTGTTGGGTATTCAGTATGGCTTTCGCAGGTGCATGTATTCTTCATCCAGCAAGCCATTACCTTCACAAGAAATTGTAAAATCTATCTCCAACTCCGGGTTTTGGGGGCAAGATATACCAATTTCCTTGCTTCTCAAACTCGTTTTCGTCACTCAACAAACCGTAGTTCCACTTGGACGTCTCGGGAAACAGACTTCCGTTTTGGTGACACCTAAAAATAACTTAACTGAAATTAACATATCCCAAGGGCTAGGCTGGGCGACTACCTCTCTGTCTCCTTAATTTTCCCTTGGTAAAACTACACAAAATGGACTGGACTGCCACGACACAGCCACTTTAATAAGAAGAGCAAACTATACTAATGCCAAATGTAACAGTCTCATTCAAATCTTATCTCTTTCCTCAAGATCCTTGCTACAGAGGAAAGTGTAAACATGGAGCGGTATGCCATCCGGTTTCAAACACTACAGCTCGTTGCGTGTGCAACATGTGCCACTTCAGATACAAACCGGTTTGTGGCAGTGATAACCGGTCGTACCTGAATCACTGTTTTCTCAGACGCCAGGCGTGTCTTGCCCAGTTCCCTATTCATATCGTGCCTCATCGTCGATGTAGTAAGTCTCATATAATGTTGTTACAATGAAAGAAAGAGGACTCTCAGGCAAGGAGTTTTTTACTTAACAGATTTCCTTCATTTCTTCTGAAATTTATTCTGAGAATTGCGTGGCTCAGTTTGGGAGGCTGCGGGATGAAATCCCGCTCAGACCACATGATCGAGGGATTTGTCCCGCAACCAACTCCGTCATGCTGCTAAATAGTCAACCGTTTTTCCTCATTTCAATCGTGTTCTGTTAACATTGTTATTTTGCTTTGTTTCTTTCCATTCACGACTCCTTCAAGCTTCAAACTTTAAATGAATGGCTTTTTGCCTTAATACATCTGAATAATCTCAGCTCATTTTCTCCTCCTACCTCTTGTGTTTAACATTGAATGTTTTTTTTATATCACGTTTAAAACTATTTT
Source organism: Montipora capricornis (assembly GCF_036669925.1). Lineage (NCBI taxonomy): Eukaryota > Metazoa > Cnidaria > Anthozoa > Scleractinia > Acroporidae > Montipora > Montipora capricornis. The sequence goes on along the minus strand of NC_090888.1, from coordinate 8,663,066 downwards.
GCTAACTTTTCCGGTCACTTTGCATTGTTAATTGCATTGTTGATTGCCACGTAGCGTGTTAATTGCTGATGGGGTTTAAAGATTCAAAATTTTCCTTGGAAATTATTCTATCTTCCTGTAAAACACCTTCTCACTCTTCTCAGCATGCAATGCCACTCGCTGTCAATTTGGCGGGAAATGTATGCTCCGGGAGGATGGGGCCGAGACGTGTCAGTGCCCGCGCGGCTGTTCTCTTCTATTTGATCCTGTATGTGGAAACAATAGGAAAACCTACATGAACCGCTGTGCTCTCAATCTCGACAGATGCCAAACAAATGGAATTGTAGCGCTTGCTCATGAAGGAAGATGTTGTAAGAAAACTCTCAGTGTCTTGTTATTCTTTATATCTTGCCCGAATTCTGTTGTCTCCTTTTTGCTCACAACCTCGTGTTTGCTTGAAGTATTTTCATTGTTTTAAGTAGTTGTCTTGCCCGGTCACTCACGCAGGAGTCTGATTCCTACAATCATTTCCAAGCCATTTACTTGTTCCCACAGAAAGAGATGACAGTCGAGGTGGTTTTGCCGCATCCTCGGCGACTTTCTCAAGTTTTTAAACTGAAAATGCGACCTTTATCTGAAAACAGTACCACGAATAGTAAGGAGTTCAAGCAAAGTCGACGAGGCTGAGGTGAAGCCAAACCAAAACTGTACTTTTGCTCGCTGTTCACGTTGGATGAAATTTTATTCCATTTCTCTTATCCCCGTACACTCCCAAACGACAGCATGTTTTTTGTACATATTACCTTATCAAGGAATTTTGTGAAAAGAATGAGCACTAGACTCTTAATCTCGGTTAACTTCAACGCTCTTATAATCAATTTAGTCAAGAGAAATTTTGAATTTCCCGCAACAGCCGCAATATGGGTCAATGCGAACGTGATGTAATAATCGTGAAGTGGTGATTGAATCCCGAATTGAGAGCAGTCCCGTCGTCGTTGCTTCAACTTCTTATAAAGAAAACCTGACTCAACGTTTCGTTCACATAAAAAACGAAAAAAAGGAGCATTTAAATTCCATCGATGAATCTGTGGTAAAGCTCTTTAGTAGGGTGTCGTTTCACCCGAACGCGATAAAGCAGGACTTTCTCTGGACTTTCTCTTTTTCAATTTTCCTTCGGCTATCACAGCTGGCGATTTGCCCAATAGTATTACCTCATTCTTGTCTTATGCATTAGATTCTCTTTTACGCGGGACTCGACCTTATGTAACATTATATTAATTCAGAATTGTCTCTCTAACTTAACTTTCTTAAATGTTTGCCAGTCCCTGGCTGTGCTCAAACCAATTGTCGTTTCTATTCGTCTTGCGTGGAGCGGCCAAACGGTCAAGCTGTTTGCGTCTGCAACGAAACATGCGCTCTGGCTTTAGATCCAGTTTGTGGTAGCAACGGCAAAACTTACATCAACGAATGTCTACTTCGAGTTGATGCCTGCAAGCAACGACGAAGCTTCGCTGTGCTGGCTCAAGGAGCTTGCAGTAAGTTCTCTTTTTTTTTTTCGTTCTACAGCATGATCTCGAATGCCGATACAATAAGTCTGCTTTAGCTACAAATTGTTTAGCCTCCAGTCGCATCACGGCGGTTGATGGGCGATGTGAATTATTTCCTGAAATCACGGCACCGTTTGATTAGGCCAAAAGGCTGATTTAGCAACAGAACGGGAACGTCAGCGGCGACGGCGCGCGCAGAAAAAACACCAATGAGAATTCAGAATAGAATAGACTCCACTCTTTTCTTCTCTATTCTAAATTCTCATTTGTAGTTTTGCTGCGCGCGACGTCGCCACTGACGTTCCCGTTCTGTTGCTAAATCAGCCTAAAGTTATTAACGGGACGACAACGAAAGAGTAGGGAGCGTTGTAGGCCAGTTGAGTTCTACGGCATTCAGTTTGCAAGGACTTTTTATCCCGCACTGACAACGGAGTGGAGTTGTGTTCGGAAGTCCCGAATTCAACCCCTACTTACAATTGAGTTTTTTGCCTTTGTTCTCTTTCAAACAAATCGCTCTACCTTCAACATTTAAGTATCGCCATGGGCTCTTTACCTTTTGTGGCAACTGCTGCCGTAGCAATATTCACCTAAACGTCATAGACCACATACAGTCATAGACCGTCAATTTTTCACTTCTTATGTCTGTTTTGTCAGCGGTAACATGCAGATACCACGCTGTTGTGACTCTTTAAACCCTTTCACTCCAATGATCGAAATGTTCATTCTCCTAACTAGTACCAGAGATTCTTCTTCTTTTGGTTAGTCATAAGAATTTGGTGATCACTTCTCTTAAGCTGATAATTATCTTCCTTCTCAATACCTGTCTGACTGACATTTTATTGAAATTGTGAGGAGAACTTACATGCCGATCACTCCTTGGAGTCAGAGGGTTGAGGGCTACTTTCCTCTGTTCTTGTTGTGTTGTTCCTCTGCTCAATTGTTTGTTCGTTTTTAAACCATTCCTGAGAGCCTGTAATGATACATGTAGTTGCGTACTGACTCCCAAAAAATGCACTTTATCTCTTTCTTTGCATGAAGTCTTGTTTTTTTAGAGCTTTATTCTACTCTTGGCTTCCTTTTCTTTCTTTCTTTCTCAGCGCCTTGTGCCATTCTCAACTGCGACTTTTACGCCAGATGTAAGGCTCAGCTAGACGGCACCCCGAAATGTGTCTGTCCGAGGCAGTGCCCACTGTCCTTCGCTCCTGTGTGTGGCACGGATGGACAGACCTATCCTAACGAGTGTACTCTACAAGTGCAATCCTGCAGAAGTCAGACCCGTATTACGGTCGCTAAGAGAGGGTCTTGTGGTGCGTACTAAAATTGTCGAAATTTAACAGCGGGGTACTGTTCGACTAACAGCTAGCTTGCGTAAATTTTGTTCCCTCTAGCTCCTCGATTGAAAACGTATCCTCTGTTATCCGCTATCTAACGCGTCTTTTCTTGGAATGGGATCTTGCTAATGCTGTTAAAACCCTTTAGAAATTAAGACAGATTATGTCCCTATCTCGCATTTACGCGAGTTCAAGTTCTTGATTAATCATCAACTATTGCTATAGTGATAACCCGTAACGGGTACCTTTGTAAGCACCTGCACACTTACGCTATGTTTCTTTGCGGAAAACCAAATCCCGATTTTTGAATCCTAAGAATGACTTTGCGTTTCGTTACAAAAAAAGATAATTTTGTTTCTCAGGAATTCATACACAGCTAAGACCTCGTACAGTATCCCGTCTGTGATGGGCTCGTTGATCACACCATTGGCAAACGAACCAGTGTTTCGTCAGATATTTCGGACACAATAGCCCTTTTCACGGTTAGTTTTTCTCATTTGCATCATTTGCATCTCATTTGCAATCTAACGTGGATGCGAGGCAATTTCGGGTTAAAACTACAAAATAGCCCGAAATTGACTCATACATGCTTGATTACATTGTAATGCAAATGAGAAAAACTAACCGTCAAAAGGACTATTGGCCATTTTCGATATATTAAAATTCAGTCCAAAACAAAAGACACCATCTCGAGGCTCTGGGGAATAAATATAAGGATTTGTATGAGTTTGTGCTCGAGAGCCTCGAGATGATGCCTTTTGTTTAGGACTGAATTTCAATATATCGAAAGTGGTCTATTCAAATCAGAATTTTCTGCTTCAGCGGATTTGACGTTAGCGCATGTGGCCAGTTTCGAATGTGTTGGTTTCCTCTTTGCTCTGCCTTCTGCGTAGCAAGCGATTCCTTGGGGATTTTACCGTGGGAGGGCTGGTTTTAAATCTTAATACGCATGAGCTGGTGATGATTCCGTTTCTCTTACCTTCCCCTCCCCTCCTCTTGTTTCCTCTCGCCCCATTTCGCCCGCAACGGAAAATCGGCGTTCTTGCGCAGAAACCTCACAGAAACACTTGCTACACAAGTCATTCATTAATCTTCTTGTGACTACAATATTTAATGCTTTCTAAAGTCTGCACAGGTAGAAATTGTCTTCGTCCCGCTTCAAGGTCTGCAAGACACATCGGCAGACGCTTGGCCGCTGAAGATACAATTTCTGGTTCCTCTCGTTGTGAGTTCTGATGGCATCTTGCCTTAAAACTATCAATTTATTTTCTTACTTTGTCTCCCTGCAATTGGTTTCTTCTTATACATGTGTTATTTTTATCGAAATGCATTTGCTATTGATTGTACCCCGTTATCGTAAACCATCCCTGTTTCACTCACTCTGGTTTATCTCATTAGTAATGAACTATTGATGGCTTGTTTTATACTAACTTCCAGACTGCAAAGACACTTAACTGTGTGGAGAGTTGCGTAGGGTTTCAATAATTTTAAAGATCTCGCGTTGGTTCTTGTATCAAAGGATCGATAACAACGCCGGCTTGTAATGGGGGAAAGTTCTAAACTCGTTGCTTTTGTTATATAAACCTCTTTACAAGTATATTTTGGCTCTGTCTAATCATCCCGTACAGCGCCAACGCTTTGGCAGAATATACCGCGTCCTGGAGATCTTAAGGATCTTAAATTCCCCCTATCCTTTCCTTTAGATAAGATATGATCTGATGTCTACATTTTACAATTTAACGAAAATAAGACGCGTCATAAATAGCAAAGGGTTCTCTGCTATTTTTATGTTGTCCACGTCTTCAAAAAGGCTTGAACGTTTTCGTATTTAAGACATAAACTGTAAGTGCGCATACGAAACATTTTTCAAATTTACCGAGACACCACTCGAAAGGTTGCATTTAATGAATCCGTAACACGTCGTGATCGCGCCAATCCGTCGATAGCTTTCTACCTACTCTTCTTGCATTTTCATCTCATTCTCTGTATGCAACACAACATGTTCCAGTCAACAAGAACGCATAACCGATACGGCCCGTTTAAGAACGCTTCTCAGATAAGACGCGCGTCTCTCATGAATGGCCCTGGCTAACGATTCATGCAGCGAAAAACTTCCTATTGTCATAGTTAAAGTTCATTAATACACGTTTACTCTTGTAACGGACGTTTTTTTTGTTATTTAAGTTAGTAGGGACTTATAGCTGCGACAACGACAACGCCGTTGAAAACGATTCATTTTTCGATCATTCCTTCTCGTTCTTGTTCTGTAATATGGGCGAAGTGTCCTATTTCTGGTACGGACTGTTTCAAAGAAAAAACAGAGACTGACAATTTTAACTTTGTATGCTCACGTCAAAACCCTAAATTATGTTATTTCACTCGCACTAACGAGTGCTACATAGTCCTTTCCGATAAAACTCCGTAGAGACGGATAATTCGTCCCGGCGGATTGCGCGTTTCTGGTATAAAACGGCCTTTGAGTTTTGTGACTTATTCCTTTCCTTATTTACCCTGAGTTTTTATTTAGTTATTTACGTGAGACCAATAAATGACACATAAATTCGTCTGGAGAATTGTTCTAATCGAGTTTGCAAACGGCCGGAATTTCCGAATGCGTTTCGTGATTTGTGGGTAGTGAATGAATGTGTGTGGGCTCGTACAAATTGAGAACTATCAAACCATGACATCATTCATTCATTCATTCATTCATTCATTCGTTTAATCATACATACAATTCATTTTTCGTCTGTAATTACCTCCACTTTGTCATTTTTCTCCAGCTACAGCGGCAGGATTTAAAGGCAATTCTTTCATGACATACAAAGCCTTGTCTCAAGTTAATAAAATAGCAGATATTCAAATGGATATACGACCCATTAGTCGCTCTGGAGTGTTGCTGAACAGCAAGGCGTCCGGCAAAAGAAACAACAATGATTACATCTTCATTGTATTGATACGCGGATGGGTGACTTTCAGGTAAGCCTTTAATAATACAGCAACTGCCCATTGACGGGTAAAATCATTTAGCGTTCAACGGAGTAAAATCTTTAAGTGCCACTCTTGGGAGTGGAAGCGTTGAAAGTGAATTAAAAAGTAACTTCATCGATATCTTTAGTGATACGGAGTGTTTATATTGCCGTTAAAATCCGACCTCAGGTTGAATCCCTTCTTACCTAGGTTGAATAAGCATTCAGATGAATTGAGCAAACGTTTTTGGAGCCTAAATTAAGCCTAGAGAAAAATTAGGGTCAGGTTAGGTTTAGTTTTGGTCATTATATATGACTTATTAATTATGACTTATGATACAAAGGTAAATAATGAAAGGAATTTGGGTTGAGCATGTTCATCGTTGTAGTGTTGTGGTGGGGGCACAGGATTATAGATCTGGCCCCAGTTGTTCGAAAGGTGGATAACGCTATCCACGGGATAAATCACTATCTATTGGATAGCGCAATTGCTTTTGCTACGACTTCTCCACTAGATAATGATTTATCCGGCGGATAGCGCTAAGCCTATCCATCGTTTGAATAACAGGGGCCAGGAGGGTTCGAATTCGAGTACCATTAAGTGCATAGTACAGTTCTGTGTTCCCGTACTATATTGTAACGTTGAGGCTGAATGAATAAGTGTATGAATACAGAAACCGAAGAGATGGTGAGAAACATTAAGAAGAAGATGTGTTGAGATGCGTAAGACAGAGCTGGAGGGAAGGTATAGGTGTTTCCAGTCCCTTTTTGGGGTGTTAATAGCTGATTTCAACTAGGTGTGCATTTTAATCCTAGGTAAAGTGAGGATCACCAGTTTAATCTAGATAAAAACGGATTCAACCTGAGACCGGATTTGACCTACAGCATTTTCACGTATGGGGCCGAATGTGCTAAAGAATCTCACGCCGCATTCTTATCCGATCAGAGTGAAAAGCAGAACCAATAGCTGTGATTACGGTTGAGTCAACGTCTCAACGGTGTTAGTTTCAGAGAGCGCCAAAACAAGGCTTTCGGGTCAAAACAATAATTTCTTATCGAAGGACTCTGTGCTTTCTTGATTCTTGACTGTTTCCTTCGTTTTTTTTTTTTTTCAAGTAATTTGAGGTTTGTCTGACCTGAATTTATTGTGGAAAGTATGGCAAGGCACTTTATGGCATATGGTTGTGTTAACCGAAGTAACAACCTCGAATGTGCGGACCTATCGAGGGTAGCTTCCATTCAACAACTGTAGTTTCTCTTCTTCAGAGAAAAACGAAAATTCGAGTGGTTTTTTTTTTTCGCATTTTGCGCGCTAAATATCTTAGTCTTCTTTATAGGCTACTTTCGAAAATACCATAATACTCTTTGTTCGTCCCTCCAAATTTTGCATAAGCAATGTTTTTGTTTTCTCTTGGGACCATTATAAGTCCCAAGAAAAACTGGAAACAACGTTATGCAAAATTTGGAGAGACAAACAAAGAGTATTATGGTATTTTCGAAAGTGGCCCATATCTGATCGAATGTTGACCCGAAAGCCTCGCTTCCGTGCGTTCTGAAACAAACACCGCTGAAACGAGAGCTCAACTGAAGTAACAGTTCTTGCGATTTTTTTCTTGCATACGTTTTCCCGCGCTCAGCGCTGAGTGTGTGTTTTTGCTTCGCTTTTTCATTGGTTGATTTGAATACGTGAGTCTCTTGTTATTGGTTAACTTTCTTCTTTTTGTTTTGATTGTACAACCCTCAATTGAATATCACTCTATTGTAAAGCGAAGAGTTTAATCTAGGAGCCTTCCATGAAATTATGGTCAACCTTCTTTTGTAAAATTCAACCAATGACTTTTTTACTAAAATAGTACAAAGGAAAATTAATATCAATAATGGTTTGGTCACACATAGACAAGCGAAAAAAAAGATAAAAACCAACAGTTTTCAGCTTTGCTCTCGAGGTTCTGAATTCCGGTGGATATTTCTTTGATGTATCAAAAATAGTTAGCTATGATCTTTCGTTTATTAAACTATTTCAAGCGCTTTTTACGAATTGTTACAGTGCATTTTTCGCAGCAACTTTCAGAAAAATCTTCAAGATTCCATTCAAATCTCGGAAGCTCCAAAGAGGAATTCGAGTGTTTATTTCAGTCTTGCGGATACTGGTCACGCGTCACCTAACTTGACTGTAAAAGCAACAACCTTAATGGACGCCTTTTGCACGTGTTACGTGCCTCTCTTTATTTTTTGCTAAATACGCGCTATGGAGCGTTTTCACTCACGTGACCAGCAGCCATATTGTATTGCTGAAACAAAGGAAAGTATTTGCATAAAAATAGAGTTCAATTCCCAGAGGATTAGTTTGGAACACCAAGATGGCCGCCGTGACGTCATGTGAAAACGCTCTATAAAAGGGGGAGCTTTACGCCCTGCTTTTCCTCGAATTCATCCAATCATGAATGATAATCCAAGATGGCTATCAACAAACAAGAGAACAAAGAGGGAACTCTTAAAAGATATTTCTGGGGCGACACGAGTAACTGTAACTGTGATTTTGAGACTACAAGGACAGAAGACGTATTTAATACGGACAGGTTGACGGTAGAAGCTTTTTTGTTGCACAAGTTATCAAATTATCGACGTGTGCCCATGGAACTACACGCCAGCGTCTTTATGCTTAAAAGCAGATCGCGGCGACTTATTGGGTCGCTGCTCGCCTAAGAATGCCAGCTTTTCCAAGGGTAACTGTTATCTTAATACAGCTGGTTTCCTTTGGAGAGCGTTGAGCTTGCAGTACCCTTGGTGGAGGTTGAACTTTAATAATAATACCAACTTTATTCATTCAAAACAATGAAAGGGAGAGATACCAGAGGTTATCTCTATACGAGGGTATCCGCCCGGATGTTACTGATCTAGAGTCGATTTTGATGAGGGAGGAAAACCGGAGTACCCGGAGAAAAACCCTCGGAGTCAGATTGAGATCGACTGAAACTCAGCCCACATACAACCTCGAGATCAGGGTTGAACCTGGGTCACAGAGGTGGGAGGTACGGTTGATAACCACTAAGCCATCCTGACTCCTTGTTTGTATTCATATTGTTTTTTTCTTCTTCCTTTTTTTTCAGCTATAACCTTGGCAAAGGCCCTGCCATTTTAATTAGCAGCGAGCGTATTAATATAAACCAATGGAATAGGATTCGTGCTTACAGAAATGGTGTTCTAGGATACTTGGAAGTAAACGGCAAAGGTGTAAATGACTCCTCGCCTGCAGGCCTGTCTCAACTGAACTTGGACACCGACTTGTACTTGGGAGGAGGTGTTGAAGGCTTTTCAGCAAAGTAATGGACTTTTCTTTCGTGATTATTACCGTTACCGATATCGTTGTCTTTATTTTTACTGCTATTGATGTTATAACTAAAGGGGAAAACCGGAACAGAGTAGAGAACCGTGTAAACCCACGTGTTACGCCGAACCTAGGAACTCACCGAAGGCTCTTGGCACTGACCCGACCCAGTTACCCAAACCCCAAACGTCGATCTAGACTGCGAGCAGTCCCTTCATAAATCAGTCGAGCGGCCCGCTTTTCTGAGGCAGTTGTGTTTTGTCACGCAAACAACACCAAATAAAATGAGGCTTATTTGTTTGCGTGACAAAACACGACTGCCTCAGAAAAGCGGGCCGCTCGACTGATTCATGAAGGGACTGCTCGTATTCTAACGTCGATCCAACAAGGGAGCTCAGTAACTAATCTCTGAAAGCCGCATGTCAACTAATTTTCCTGCGCCCGTTTCTTTGTTTTTCAGGTATGCTAATCTTCTGAAAACAAAGAGCTGGTTTCTTTGGATCAGTGAGGAATTTCATGATAAATGGCGTGGTCTATGGCCTCGTTTTTCCAGGTCAATTCACTCTGAACGCAGTTAACGTAGTGATGTACAGCAATAATGACTTGTGTATGATGAATCCGTGCTACTATGGTGGCACGTGTCGCGTGATTGAAAACGAGGCGAAGTGCCAATGCTTGAGTGGATTTCTGGGTAGTCGCTGTGAAATAAGAGGTGTGTGAGGACATTTTTTTTAATTTATTCATTGTGTAAATTAAAAGCAATGAAGACGAATGAATGCCGGGCTTTCAAGCAGCAAATAGATGTTTCGGAATTACGATGAGCGGATGTCTTTGCAATCGTTTACTTTCAATCAAAAACACGAAATAAGACTTTCCTGATTTTGTAAACAATGCAGTTACATGCATGAAAGATCTTCATGGTTTTGTTTTTTTTTTTGTGTTTTTTTTTTTTATGACGGTAATGCAAAATTGTTTATCGCGATTTCTGATTTTTTTTTTTTTTTTTTTTGTTTTTAGCCAACGTACCGTATTTCCAGGGTGGTGAGATGGGAAGCAATTCTTACATTCGGCTAGAACCTATGATATTGAGAAGAGACGAATTCGCTGCCGTTTTTGAAATACTCCCCGAACTGGACACAGGACTCATAATGTACTCGGAGTCAAAGGGGGATTTCATCTCTTTGGCCATGCGGGCAGGAAAACTGGAATTCAGGTGCGTACTTATGTACAAATTCGCCTTCGTTGGCACAGGCGTATTTTAGCGGACGAGCGCTTAGTATACGTCGCGAAACTATTTGTGCTCCATCTGGAATTTTTGAAGCAACGCAAGGTTGAAGAGAGAAAAAAAATGCAACTGAAGGGATGGGGATAAGCGGAAAGTGGATATCGGGGAAGGGTTCGGGTTAAATCCAATATGGCGGCTCCTTCACGAAGAGTTACTCGTTCTTAGTTGAAGGATTGACCCTACAACACTTTATCACTGAACAGCATTGTTATGGTACTAGGTCAAACAACAATTATTTCTAAGAAAGATTAGGTCATTTTTGTGACGTAAAACGTTACCGTGGCAACAGGAAAGCCCTGCAAATACACCCCTTTTTTGGCATTAGCTTCTCATATCTCCAAAACCAATTCGGTGGCATGCTAGAATGAAACTTTCTGCAAAGTTTAAAAAAACTCTATAGAGCAGACTCAGAGCCACCTTAAATAATTGAAAATTCAAGATAAAAAATTGGGGTCACCGCGTTCGCTTTTCAGATATGAGCAATTAAAGCCAAAATATAGGGTGTTTCTGCAAGGCTTTCCTGTTTCCATGGTAACTTGTTACGTCACAAAAATGACTGCATCTTGTTCAGCAATAATTGATGTTTCACATGGTATCATAACATTGCTGTTACGGGATAAAGTGTTGTAGTGTCAATCCTTCAAATAACAAGGCCTCTTGAAAGTGTTGAAACTAGTTTGAGGCACCTTAAAGAAAAGAAATCATCAATTTTTCATTCAGCAAGTGCGCCAATCCGTTCTATCCTCGGCACAGTCTGGTTTATTTATCTAATTAACATCCGTCGTACCTGTATTTCAGTCAACGATTTTTTCATACCAGTCATCTGTCCGTCTGCCAACTTGTCAGTCAGTCGCTTAGCTGCTTACTTAACTAGCGGTTGAACTGGAGCGAGCGCGAAATGGAGGCTGAAGGGGAAAAATCTCGCACGAGCCTCCTTCGCATGCTCGTTCCAGTGCAATTGTGATAACTCGAAATAGTCTATGATAAGTAGTATAACCTATTTTTGAATTGGTTCTACTCTTTTGCGTAATTTAGGTTCAACCTTGGCCAGGGAAGTGTTACTATTTCCACTGACTTTACCTTGAAGCTTAATGAGTGGCACCATGTAGAGATTATTCGAGTGGGTTTAGAAGGAATATTGATTGTGGATTATGTAAGTGTGCAAAGGGGCGTTGCTCCCGGTAAGTGGTTAAACCTGGACCTACAAGATACAGCTGTGTACCTTGGTGGAGGAGTTAGCTCCAACCAAGCTGGAATGTAAGTATAGTTTCTTCATTTCAAAAGAAAGAACCTTTTTTTTTTTTTTGGACTTCACTTTCGCTTAGTTTACCTCGATAATCACTCTAAAAATGCTTATCTTTCAGTTTGCGAAGGACCGGGGTTCAGATTGGCTTCACAGGATGCATCCGGGAATTGGAAACGGAAAACGAGGACTTACGCGAGAGACCGCTGGACATAATGATCTCAGACAGAGATGATTCCAACGGCAAAAGAGAGTTCCACAAAGTGATGAAGTGTGGCTGCAAAGATTTTGGGTGCCAGAACGAAGGAACCTGCCGAAGGAGGCCACATGACTTTAGATGCGAATGTCGAAATGGTTACACCGGCTACAAATGTCACATTCAAGGTAAATATCGTTCGAGAAAATTGTCGAGGGAATGTAAATATGAGTCGTTATTGCTTGCATAGAACAGCCTTTGAGGAGAGGGCTGGGTGTCTGGGTGAGATGGCGTTGAGGATACGATTTCTTTAAGATTGGGTATGGTGTAGAAGTTTAGCAGTTAGTTCCTTTAGTGCCGTGTGGGTTTTAATAGCGCACTGCAGGAGTCCCACTGGATTTGCACCCCAGTACAGGAGTAGACCGAGCTATTTTGCAACGTTCGGCGCGTGAACACACAAATGGAGCACGTTCTTCCAATCAAATGGTTTAAGGTTGATAGACCTCTCGTTAGTATGCACAAAATTATGTTGAATAACGGCGGACGCGTGCAGTTCTAGCTCGAGTGAACAAGAGAGCGAGTCAAATGAAAGTTTCGGACTTTCATCTTCGGATGGATTTTTGAACTCTTCTAGCGACTCATCTGAGGATGATTCACGAACTGGGCACGGTAAACCAGGAACATTAAGGGGCCCATTACATGAGGCGGGCTGGCTCGTTTAGCTGAGATCCCGGCACGTCTAAGAAGTACACCAAAAATCAAGTTTGCGATTACATGGAAAAATCTCAGCCGGGTTACCCGAGATCCCGGCATTACGATGCCGGGATCCCGGCTAACCGGGCTGACATTGTTCCATGTAATCGCGTTCACCGGTACAGCCCGGTTAGCCGGGCCAGCGATCTCTAACCACATTACTCCACTTTAGAGCAAAATGGCCCACGGAATAATCGTTTTTTAATGTTTAAATAAAGGATAAATAAGATAGCAAACCATAAGGCTTCTTTAAATTGCAGAATGGTGAATTTTAATAACAATTTAGCGAGACAAACGTCTCTCCACTTCTTCTTGTTGTTGTTATCTTTTTTCACATGACGTATTCTAAATTTAGTCCAAGCCAGGCTGGCTCACCTCATGTAATAACGGGCTGAAAGACATCCCGACAAACCTGACAAGCCCGGCTGAACGGGCCCTGAGCCGAAAACGGGCGTTGAAACAAACCTAACGTAGCAACTCATTTATTTAGCACATTTGCAGTCGCCCCAACCCACTTTTGGTAAATGTTAGTGTTGTTAAAATTTTAATTAAGCTCGGCCACGTCGTGAAAAGGTTTCTAAAAAGGGGTTTGTAGTCGCTTTCCATCTTTGACCGACCAAGCCCCGTTGACTGCGTGCCATTCTTCGGCCCAATGAAGAGCTTAATTCTTTAAACTAACCGCTGCAGAGCGTGTTCGCTTGCTATAATAATAGTAATAATATATGTATAAACCTTATTTAAATGTCAATTCTTCTAGCGCTGGGACACTAATCGAGATCACTGTACATTGAAATTAAATCAAATATATTTATTCAAATCAGATCAAACATTGGTTTTTTTTGAGAAGTGGGGAAAACTAGAGTACTCGGAGAAAAATTTCTCGGAGCAGAATAATGAAGGAACAACCTCGAAGAAAATGCATGATTGCATACAGTTACGATTCCAACTAACGTTGCTTTTGATTTTTTTGTTCTCCCAGGTTGCGCCGGCAAAGATGTTGTCTTTGATGTTGGGTTTGCCATCGACGGCTCCAATTCGATTGACAGCAATGAGTACAGACTAACCAAGGACTTTGTGGTGGATGTCATTGGCATTTTTAATGTCTCGATGGAAGGAACCCGTATCAGCCTCTTAGAGTACGCTAACGAGGCCTCTTTCATCGTTTACTTCGATGACAATGACGACGTCTTGCACAAAGTGAGAAACTTACAGCAGTCACACGGAACTTCCACTAATATTGGGACTGGGCTACAGAGAGCACTCGAAATGTTCAAAGATTACAACGGCATGAGAAAGGAGGTAACATTTTTAAGTTAAACAACACACTGATTGTAGTATCTTAAGCCTCCCACGTGCTTTTGTTACAGAACCAAGGCTCGGTTGTTCAAAAGCCTATTAACGCTAATCCCAGATTAAAGATTACCCAAGGAGTTTATTTCTCTACGCCCAAATGTTGTTCAACGCTGATATTCGGCAAAACTTTACGTTAGAAGAAAAGTCAACCTTGACAAACAAAAATAAGCAAAAGAAACTTTCACCAAAAAGTTGAAAACATGAAAAACAATTTTACGCTAATCCTGGATTAAGGTAATCGGCTTTCGAACAACCGGGGCCCTGGATCTTACAAACGCAAACTACACCTTTTGCTGTTCATTAGCAAAAAATAAAATTTCATTTGTGCCAATAGTGCGACCAATAGTGCGAGACTATTTTCATTTACACCAAACATCATTCATTTACATGAACGATTTTAGCTCAGCAAAAGCAGTACAATACACCTTACTCCAAAATGGCAGCTGATTTATGCGGATACAAATTGGCCCTTGTTGCCTCGTTCAAGATAAAATATTCTTTTGAATTTTAAGCTTAAGAACGAGGCATCAAGGGCTAATTTGAATAAAAGCAAAAGAATATTTAAATAGCGGCCATTTTGGAATAAGGTGTATAGTAGTAAAAGACAAGCATTTGCATCTTTGCTTGGAATGTACGCAATTTACATTTTTCATTTACGCAATAATCAACTTCAAAAGCAGTAATGTGCAAACACTTGCGCCAATTGACACTCATTTTAGTGTATGCGATTTTCATGAACGAGTTTTGCGTAAGCACTCACATTCTATTGCATCAACGGACAACCAAGAAGGTAAGGGCTGGTAGGAAATATGAGCGTGTATCAAGAAAATCTGTTTCAATCAAGAAGTAAACTGAGAAGACCGGCATTTTCCTTCAGGGACGGCGGAGCGTATTTGGCCTACGACTTGTTCTCGTTAACCTTTTTGAAGTTACAGTTATGTCGCGTTATTGAAAAACTCTATTCAGTCCTTATTGGACATTGACAGTAACGTCACATTAAAGAATGTTGCATTTGTGAAAATGATCGTCTGTTGATGCAATAGAATATGAGTGTTAATGCAAAATTCGTTAATAAAAATCACAAACATTGAAATGAATGTCAATTGACACAAATTTTAGCACATTACTGCTATTGAAATTGATTATTGCAAGCAAATAATAGGCCTTATTCACGATAGCCGCCATGTTGGTTTTCAAATTGTCACGCAAATTAGCCATGTGTTACGCTGGGGGCAAACATTGGAAAAAAGGCAAATTGCGGAAAATCGGCTAGTCGAAATATTGAAAGAACATTTCTAAAAGTGCATTTTAGAATTTAGAATTAAGTACCTTTTATAATATCATGTACCTGTTATGCGATGAAAAAAATGTAAACATTAGGTAGGCTTTCGGGGAAAAGGAACACTTGTATGGTAAAATAAATAAAGAACCTCCCAAATCAAAAAAAAAAAAAAACCTTTTATAATAATCTTTTGATTGCCTTTGACATTTTGACTTTCTGCTTCGTTATCTGCTCATTTTTCACTAAAAAAACATCGAAGTAACTTGTGTAATCATTCTATTTTACTACTTAGGTGATAAACGTTCAATGAACGCGAAACAAATCATCTGTGTGGCTAAGATGTTCGTTATAAGCTTTAGAACTTGTGTTGTTTGCCCCCTCAGAAGTGTGTAGCTAATTTGCATGATAGTAAATCCAACATGGCGGCCACCGTGAATAAGGTCTATTGTCCAAAAATGCAAATGCTTGTCTTTTAAAGGGGCTAGGTCACGCAATTTTAGGCAATTTCAGCATTGATCAAATGGTCATAGAATTAACTGAAATAACAAAATAACGGCTCAAAACTATAGAGGAACTCAAACAAAACACAGGAAAGCTAAGGAGGGACAAGGATGGACAAAACTGGGGAGGATTGAAATGGATTGCATTTGGGTAAATTTAAAAAACGTCGGCCCACCTTTTTTCAAATTTATATCGGTTTATATCAAAATGTCACTTAAACAGCTGGAAAATCATTCTCAATTGTTACGTGGCCGTGATTTTGCAAATGAAAGACTCTTGCTCTGCCAATTTGACGTTTAGAGCTCATAACTAACAAAATTACCCGCTAAAACAGCGTGACCTAGCCCCTTTAAGTGACTGCTTTTGCTGAGCTTAAATCGTTCGGCAATGTGTTTTCGCGTAAATGAATGTTTGGTGGAAATGAAAATAGTTTCGCACTATTGGTCGCACTATTGACACAAAAGAAATTTTATTTTCTGCCAATGAACAGCAAAAGGTGATTAGAACATTTGCATGATGACGTCATTTGACTACAAGTACCAGATTACTTCAGATTTTGCTTGTCTCATACTAATTAGGGCTTGGTTATTTTTACCCCCCTGGGAAACAAAATTTTAAAAAGAAACGAAAAACAAAGTGAATTCTGGTAGTTGGAGTCAAATGACGTTGTCTTGAAAGTTGTCTTATACACCTTCTTCGCTTGTCAATTTTGTTTTCCCAATAGAGATCACGTGAAAAGACACAGGAGGTTGCTCTTTCAAAAGGGCGCATGCGAGCATGAGAGTGTCCGACTTTGAAAGAAAATACCCTCTTGAGTATTGTCGCATGATCTACATCGAGAAAGCAAAATTGACAAGCGAATAAGGTCTATTCCGCAATTTTTGACCTTCGTTGACCAAGAATTGATGTAAAAATTGGCGTCTTATGATATAAACTGAAACTGAAATTTGACTCCCTGGAAGGATCGATACGTAAATCCTCATCACAATTTCAAGGACATGTCAGTCAGACAGGTATTGAGAATGAAGAATATTATCAGCTTAAGAGGATAATACGAAATTCTCATGACTACCCAACAAAGAAACCCATGGTACTAGTTAGGAGAATGAACGTTTTGATCGTGGGAATAAAAGGGTTAACCCAACTCCAAGTATATTGCACCTTGGACGACCACTGAGAGGCATTTTCTTTCCCGAAGCACGCGATTCTTTCGGTTAACACCCTGGTTGACTCGAAACTATGCCTAGCAAGGGCCCATATTTGTAGCCGTCGACATACACTTATAGTTGGATCATTTGATAGGTGTTACTGGGTTCCAATCCTCTCTGAAACTTTGGTTCCTTTTGTCTGTTGCCTTGCAACCTTTACGTTGTTGGCAACCACTATTGTTACTATTTTCTGAGACTGCCCATTAGAGCCAGAGGTCTATCATTCGGACCCAGGTCTTCATTCTCTGCGCTGACCTAAAGAATCGCGGCGATCTGGGAAGGAAACGTGATTCGCGACGCATCGTTTACTCTTCGCACTAACCGAAAAAAATCGCGACCCTCTTGGGACGAGAGGGACAAAGAAATTAAGGAAGGTACCGTATATTAATCTATATGTCTCGTTCTGTAGGCGGAAAAACTCTTTATTTTTTTCACGGATGGCTTCAACTCAGACCCTGAGGAAGACTTAACGCCGTACGCCCGACAACTCAAGGATGCTGGGGTACGAAGAACGATTGCTGTGGGAGTGGGAAGTTCTCCTAAAACCTCCGAGCTGATCAACATTGCCGGCTCCAAGAACAATGTGATACAGCTGGGAGAGTTCGAAGAACTGAAATTAATCGTCGAGAGCTTGATCCCTGATCAGTGTAAAGGTTTGTAGAATTTGTCGCAGATTTTGCTATTCGTAAATCAAAGAGCCGCTTATTCCGTGAAAAGTATCCTTGGTATTCTAACATGTCTTCAATACCAAAAAGGGAACATTTTTATGTTTTGCATAATATTCAGTGCTGCGATGTATTCATAAATCGTCCCATCAAGATCGCCCTCGGGAAAATATGTTGCTGGGCATTCTTACACGGCTTCGGTTGACATTCGTAAAGCCGATCAGCCATCAGATTTTTCTACGAAACGAGACGAAAGGGTTTGTTATTGACGCGAGGGCGTGTCCAGAAATGGACATCGTCCGTGTGTCTTTTAAGAACCCACCTGAATGTTCAGCTTAGAGATTTCAGACGTTGCAGAGTAAAAGGTAAGGGAAAGGTAAAGTCTGCTATCTCCGGTACGCCTGGACGTTTTTCTATTCCCCCCTGGATGGGATGTGCTAGTCCATCGCAGGGTTAATTTGCCGGTACCCATTTATACACCTACAGAGGTATTTTACGGCACAATTTAAACGCAAATAGTTACAGGACTTTCAAGAAACGACCAAAGTAATAAGTGAGAAACGACGATCACAGCAGTTATTGGGGGACTAGAAAGTTAATTATATATTCGTAGCTACTCTGGAATGGCCCTTAGTGAGTCGACCAACGGGTAAGGATGACGCTGGGGAAGAATAGAAAATCCACGTGTGAAGACCCTCTTTTGCCTGTAACGCAACCCTTCTGAAACGTTGATGCATTTCGTGACGTGCCAAAGGATGGACCATGTCACCCGTTTCATCCACTTTTTGTTCACTTCCTAGAATGTTTGTTATCCTCCAAGGAAAAGACTGCGGATTTACAACGTTTTTGATTTGCTTGGAAATTAATTTTGAAATACGGTGACCTTTCAAAACTTACTAAACTTGTATGTTGTTGCCGAAACAATACGGCTTTGCATGAGAATGGAAGTGTAAATTTGCTTGGGATACTAAGATTGTCGCCGTCGCTGGGGCGATAGGGAGCTAACGAATTAACGACGATTCCATTACGTCAGCGGGCCCATGCGCATGGGCGACTTTCCTTAAAATGGCAACTATGACGTCATGTGAAGACAAAGGATATCGAGATGATCTTGGTTACTGAACTGAAAATGAGTCTTGTTCTCTTCTTTTTCAGGTGATGACTGAACTCAACTATTACAGATTAAATTAATGTTTACCGTAATGCAATTTCCTCTAATTTTAGCATGCGCAGAGCTTACAAATTTTCTTATATTCAATATCTTTTCAGTTACAATTCCTTTAAAACGTTGCAGTTCGCTTTTAGATCGATCTGAAGAATTGAAAATGTGTTCTCAGAAACGTAATGTTCTGTAACGAGTTTAACATAAATTTTCTCAATGCTGTTAGCCTTAGCGTTAATTTTCGTAAGTACTTTAAAACACTGTGAACTCTTGAAGAAAACTGAATTAAATTCATGAAAATAGCTGTTTTGCAAAGAGCGTGTTGTTCTCGTTTGTTGAATCCAGCCCGCATTATAAGCGCGATCCCCTTTGCCAGATTCTTAATTTTCCTGGCTTCCCTTTCTTCAAAGAGCACAAAAGTGTCGGAGACTATCTTAACTCTGATCATTTTAAAATCAAATAAAAACTGGCATCTACTGGGCCATTTCATCCTCTTTCTACAAAATAGAACAAGTCAGCGATGGAAACGCATCAAAAACCTGCATATTTAATTTACTGTATTTTTGTAAGCGGCACCTACTTGCCGCTCCCTGCGAGGCAACGTGAAAATTTAATGAAAAGACTTTAGTGGAAAACAAGCATACGGCGAGGATCCTTCTTGAAAATTTCCAAAGTATGACTCGAATTTCACAATCTGAAAAAGTCTGGGCGTCCAGGAGACAACCAATCAACCCCACCCTCAAGAAGAATACAACATTACTAAAGCACAGACTCGCTTTAAAAGTAGCTGCGAGGGAATTTTAAAAGAAATTAAGTAATGGGTTTATCAATTGGGTGTTCTCAGGTGTTACCACCGCTTAGAAATTTGAAAGATATCGTTTGGAGAGTTAGCCTCACTCTAACGAAGGGCTGACGCTCCAAACGTCCGCCAGCTTTCAATTTTCTCTACGGCGTTGGTTTTATATATTAACCCAATCAGGGTTCGTGCTGTATTATATAACTCCTGGAGCATTCAAGGAGAATTTGCAAGACGATTTCTACACCATACGTGTCTCAGTGTTTTCTTTGCAGGCCCACCTTGATATTCTTTCCCACATCCTGAAAGTTAAGTCCACGCACGGGAATTTCAACTTTTGTATTTAATCTTTCCTCAACATTTAGTCAAATCTGGGCTCAATTTTTGAAATGTCTCTTTAACTTAGCATGATGCAATTTTCACCCAAGCAAAAATTCAAGTTTCGATTTTTGCCCGTGCAAGTCCATGAAAGGGCATTTTAACTTTTGCATTTAATCTTTCCCCAACATTAAAATTTTAGTCAAATTTGGGCTCAATTTTTAAAATGTCTCTTAACTTAGCATGATGCAATTTTCACCCAAGAAAAAATTCAAGGAGTTTTCGAGCAGTTTCCCACAAAATCCTTTTCTTCAAGGGCTTTTCAAGCGCCCTTGAAGTCCAAAATTAAATTCCAGGGCTTTTCGAGGAGAAGCACGAACCCTGCCAGTTGATAAACCCCTTCCTGTGTTTCAATTCCTCATCTTTAAAATTTAAGGATCAACCTCAAAAAAATTAAGACTAAACATTAGACCATGACAAGCCGTCCCACAACAACACGGTTTGTTTATTGGAGATACCAGTGCAGGGTTACAAGTTTGACTCAGATTAGGATTCGTCATCTCCCTCTTCATCCTCGTCTTCATTATGAATCTGGAAGTAACGCAGCTCATAAGTTGTCTTATCCGAGGATACCACACGCAGCCAATCTCGCAAGTTGTTTTTCTTAAGGTACTTCTTGGAAAGATACTTCAGATACCTGCAATGGAATGAAGGAAATATGATTCAGAAAATGTCCCTAATTTCCAATGTCTTTACTTGGTGTGTACAGCTAAAACAGGCTAGCATGAGCACTATTACTACTGTAGTATTAAGAGAGGAAAAGCTAGGGTTCCTTCTTGTTGGTGATAATTAATCAACAACTTTCACCAAAGTGGAGGTGGCTAGTGTTTTAGTATAAATTATATTTAATAATTATTCCATGAGCGCACGTTGGATATGAGATGATAGATAGCCAACGAGGCGCGTAGCACCGAGTTGGCAAAAATCATCTCATATCCAACAAGCGCGAGTGGAATAATTGTTTTATTAAAAACGCCCCCAAAATATAGAAAACTAGACTACAATAAAAATAAAAAACCCCAAAAAATCACGCATATGCTTGCCGTGTTTGTAGATCATGGTATAATGGCTCATAACCCATGATAGCTTAGCCAATCAAAACTCTCGAATTGCATTAGCCAATGATCCAGTTTTTAATAATAAGAATTATTAAATTT
>NC_090888.1:8634436-8636936 GCF_036669925.1 Montipora capricornis | reverse complement strand
TGTATTTCAACTGCAATTTCTTCTTATGTTGCTTCTTTTTCTATGGACAATAACGGACATAGTCAACAGAGAACCAACAGCCATGATGTATTGGGTTCAACAACAACATTTTTAATTCTTTTGACCAAACACTTTTGGGAAATTTCAGTTCAAAATATGCTAGGCAGTGTTGGCTACTTCACTCAGAGAAATTTTTCCCTAAATTAAACTAAATTAACCACACAGATTATTTACCCTGGTCCCAGAGGTTTTTTTTTCTTTTTCTTCTTCTTCTGGGATAAAATTTGGCCACAAAGCAGCAACAACGAATGGCAAAGCAGTGAGAGAAGAAACACCTCTTGTTTTGGTCCCTACGAATCTCACTTCCAAGACATGTTTACAGTCCAGTTTATGAATGTCAATTCTGATTGGTCGATATTTTAAACATCAACGCAATTCAAATTTGATTGGTTGGCGTGATTGAAACAACTGAGGGGAAGGTGGGGATTCCGGTATTTGTTACATTTATGGCTGACAAGCATGTGATAGCATGATTGTGATCATGTAGTTTTTTGGTTACATTGTATGATTTTGAAGCATTTGACAGATAGCATCTGCCAGATGAGATTTGCAGGGAGTTTTCACAGTTTGTTGTTGTTCCTTTGAGGCTAAATTTCATCCGAGGAGGAGGAGGAGAAGGACAAGGAGAAGGAGAAGGAGAAGGAGAAGAAGAAGAAGAAGAAGAAGAAGGAGAAGGAGAAGGAGAAGGAGAAGGAGAAGGAGAAGGAGAAGGAGAAGGAGAAGGAGAAGGAGAAGGAGAAGGAGAAGGAGAAGGAGAAGGAGAAGGAGAAGGAGAAGGAGAAGGAGAAGGAGAAGGAGAAGGAGAAGGAGAAGGAGAAGGAGAAGGAGAAGGAGAAGGAGAAGGAGAAGGAGAAGGAGAAGGAGAAGGAGAAGGAGAAGGAGAAGGAGAAGGAGAAGGAGAAGGAGAAGGAGAAGGAGAAGGAGAAGGAGAAGGAGAAGGAGAAGGAGAAGGAGAAGGAGAAGGAGAAGGAGAAGGAGAAGGAGAAGGAGAAGGAGAAGGAGAAGAAGAAGAAGAAGAAGAAGAAGAAGAAGAAGAAGAAGAAGAAGAAGAAGAAGAAGAAGAAGAAGAAGAAGAAGAAGAAGAAGAAGACCTCTGGGACCAGGGTAAAGCTTCTTTCAAACCTGAGAATAAAATAATTCATTTTCACAATGACAATAGTCAGTTTAATACTCTACTTAACAAGCCACCAACTTCAAATTATTTTGAAACCCATGGCTAGAGACTAAAATAATTTAGGGTGGTGCATTTTCAATACCAGTGACCAGTCAGACAGAATTAATCCCTTTCCATTTCATCAAATTGTTGCTTCCATTTTCAGGCTTAGGTTGGCCTGAAAATTACGCAAATACAAAGCGCAGTTACTTGGGTCAGGTTAGAGCAACAGGGATTAATCTTACCGTTGGGTTCATGGAATTCCCAGAATTTGAAACAAGAAGTTTGGTTGGATCAAAAGCACCCCAAGACAGAATTATGAAGAACTTCATTAATGTCTTTCCATCTTGCTTTGAAATTATAATTTAATTTGTACAACAAAATACATGTACAAACTTCCTTGGAACGTATTAAAGGAGCTTTTCTAAACCACATGCCTAATTTATTAAGTCAAGAGTTGTGATGCCATTTTAAGGGTGGTGGAAATGTGGGCTAAGGGAATTTGTTTCTCATTTTAACTTTATATGTAAAATCTCTTTAAATTCCGCTGTCTGGATGACACTTAAAACTATGAATGCTTTTTAGGAGGCAGCGTTTTTTTTAAAGAGCTGAACTCGAACGTCATACCCAAAAGAAAAACACTAAAAGACAAATTAAATTCAAAATTCCGTAAGTCTTTTGATAGTAAAATTCAGCGAGCCTCGCAAAATACAAAGGCTTCGAAAATCGTTCTTGCAGCGGGTATATAAACACCACTGGTTGTTATACATAAGGCTTTATCATTCATCTTTAACTTTACAAATGATTCTTGCACGGTAAGGTAACCCCACAAAGTTAAAATACGAAAGAAACCATCTTTTCAACCTTACCGGAGGCATGATGGCGGATCAGGAAAGGAGAGGACAAGCTAAAGAGAACACGTGTGATAACGCAGGGGGTACTTAACCAGTCCGCATGAGCAAATGGGAGCGTTCGAAACAGCAGGCTCATTCTGTTCAAGATGGCGTCCGCTCGACCAAGCGAAGATGAGCTGGGAAGAAAATGGGATAGATGTCTGGTAGATACCACATTTAAAACCGGTAATTCCGCGCACATTTGACAGAGTAATGTTCCATTAATAAGGAATGCTGATTTTTCCGTATTTTGTTCATTTTCAGTGGGCGGAGCTGTGTTTGGTGGTGTGTTTTCGCTTTTGTTCTTCAAAAGTAAGCCTTAAATCCGTACTGTGTCACTTGATCAATATACAAATTCAGCACCGCGCACCGATGGGCAGTGGCTCAGTTGGTT
>NC_090888.1:8629436-8631936 GCF_036669925.1 Montipora capricornis | reverse complement strand
TGTTATCTTCCAAATTTGGAACTTCAGAACTTTGGTAACTCGAATTTACTATTTTGCTTCCAATAGCCTGTTGCTCTATTCTGCAGTGTAACTTACATGTGTGTTGTAAACGGCTTTTCCCTATCATTGCTCTGTCAGGAATAGAAATCCCCCCCTCCCCCGACTTTCTCCAGTAAATTGGAAAGGCCCTTACTGAAGTGAAAGTAGCAGTTATGAAATCATTTTTCCAACCAAAGTATGAATTTTTAAAATCCAAGAAACAAAATCATGCGTAATTTAATGTCAACTTCTCCAAACCAGCACAAAGTCACACTCAGCGGCATGCTTGGGTGTGGGTACGACAAAGCAAATGGTGTGAGGTCTTAAACATTACACTCAACTGATTTGTGAAGGGACTGCTCGCAGACTATTACATTTTGCAACAAGCTTCAATGCGAGATGGCTCTCTTTAGGTTTGTCACACGCTTTCTATGTATTTTCTGTGATTATGAAAGAACCTGTTGAGAGAACTTAAAGTTGCTAAGGTAAGAAATATGTGAACAGAAAGATTTTTTTTTTCAGACTCAAATGGAGTGTAACAGGTTCAAGAAACCCATGTGTCGGGGAGTGCGCATTTTTTCTGGAATAACTCAATATTAGTCCTTGTGAGTCCACAACATTTTGACCACTGCAATGACAAATATCATTGTCGCTAAAAGAGTACAGACAATGCCAAACCACTTTTCATACATGTAGGTGGGGTTCAGTCATACATTGTAATGTAGTCTATCATGTTCAATTAAAAGTCGATAATCAAAATATTTCCACTCTGGGCACCATACTCCTATCCTAGGGCAAAAAAAAGGACCAGCACTCAGACTGCCTAACAGTACGAAACCAGTTTTTCCTCTTCTTAACACCACTGCACTTTGAAGTGCATTGCGTTGACCCAATCTCAAACATCCTGTTTTCCAAATACAGGAGTATACATGTACGTAGAGTAGGTACCTTTTGAAGCACATTCATGCTTCCCCTTTAGTTGATAAATCAGGGTTAGAAATTTATTATAGCATGCAATGTGGTCTTCAGTCATCTTACTACTTCTTTAAGATGTCACCAAATTATTGATTTTGAGCTGCCTGACTGTACATGTATGAGCTACCTGTAGGAAGGAACTTGGTTTGTTTCCATAAACTCAATAATACAGTGTTCAATTCTGGCAAGATAGTGACTGCACCTTTAACGCTTAAATGTAGAACTGTTTGTTTTAACACTGGAATGAGGAAAGCATGATGACCCTCACTGAGGAAATGCAGCTTGTGTTTCAATTTGCATTTCAGCATGTTTTGAAAAAGGAAGCTAATCTTTAATTACATGGGACATAATTTGATTTCAATGTTTTTTTTTTAAACTTTATTTAGGATCTGCCTGGCCTATCACCTTAGGGATTGGTATAGGTCTTGGTGCTGGATATTCAAACTGTCGACACCAGTTTCTCTGGCATGGACCTCACAGACCACCCTTCGGTAGACCTCCGTGGGGTGGTGGCAGACCACTGTGGGCACGTTATGGGAAAGACGACAAATCAGAACATTCGTCTTGTCACCAAGATGACAAGGTACCAGTACATTGTAAGACTGCAACGTCTCATCCTCGCAGTTATAGGAAACAGGCATATCCACTTCTTTGTTTGTTTGTGTCCCAGAAAAAATTAATATACGCTTGCACGGCTTTGAAGCAGTCAAAAAAGTGAGGCTGTTGCGACCAGCAAGGGACGTGAGAAAGTCCCCTTAGGGTTGCACAGTAGCTCTTACTGTTTTGTTCCTGGAGTTGAGTTCTACAGCAATCCTGGAATAACTTCTACATGACTTGTACAGTCCATTGGTGTGAAATGGTTCGTGTGCTCAGTGGAACATGAAGGAACCTTGAGCATTGGACATTACTATAAAGCAATGAAGCATCGAAAGAGCAAAATGAAGTACCAAAATACAAAGGTTGGATTTGAGATTAAACATTGTTTTAGGCCAGCCTAAAACGATTACTAATCTCAAATCCAACCTTTGTCGGTTAGTATCCAATGTACAGTATGGTGCAGTCATATTTGGTGTCTTGGTCTTTTGTTTCAATGTTTCCTGGTCAAGTAATGCCATTGTACATTTGTAGATAGCATCATTTGATAGAAGTGACCACCGGAAGATAGAATTGTCATACTGTACAAGACTTCTTCTATTGAACATTTTTATTTCTAGCAATATGATCTCTCAGAAAGTGCACACTCCAAGATCGGTCAATTTAGCAGGCCACATTTTACCTTACATTTCACTCAAGGCTTCATGGTGTGCTTTCCTGCACAATTGATTGCCAAAAGAATAATTATTGTACTCAATCTTGCACTCCTCATTTTCTCAGGCTGTATATGTACCATAAGTTACTTCTTGTATTTTCCAGTCATTCCATGTTGCATGTGCAAATATATACATGTAACTGGAAAAACATGCAGGCAGTAGCTTGCAGTACAATC
>NC_090888.1:8611936-8624436 GCF_036669925.1 Montipora capricornis | reverse complement strand
CTTTTGCCAATGGTGGCTAATGATAATACATGTACAAACAATAATATTATAATAACCAAAAAAGACCAGTAAGTATTTTCCATGAAACTGATGGTTAGTGATGATTCAATTTTATTTGACTACCATTGTGTAGGTTTTCCTGCAAACAGAGGCCTCTTTTTCTTTGCATTTGCTGGGCTGACAAGTGCGGATGGGCCGAAACTCACTGTGTTAAGATAAGATAAGACTTTATTGAACACTCCCCTGAGGGGCTTTTCGGTGATCAATGTGTTGTGTGTTGAGCAGGAGCGGTGGTTACTTAGCGACCAAATCCTCACGTGATCCTTCACAGGTTGTGCAGGCTCACTCAACAACAGTGGAATCACTATTATAAGGGATGCCTGAGGTCTACACACTGGGCTCAAGTCACTGTCAGCAAACATATCATGGGTTGTGCAGTTTGAAGAGTGCCCTCCAAGGCTGTGAATGGAAGTTGGATCAAAGTGAGTTTCAACTCTTAGCAGAGGTCTCTTTTCCTGCACTCATCAGCCCAGCCAACTAAAAAATAACAGACCTCTGCTAGCAGTGAATATGTGACTGGTTTACATATTTCAGAGCAAACAAAGAGTTTACCTTGACTTATCTCATCACTTTCTCTCATCTCTTCATTAAGTCGGGCGAGTCGTAACCTAGAATAAGAGAGTGAGGTCAGAAAGGACCAACACATCATCTACATGTATCAGGTCGTTTTGCCCATTTATCGCAATTATGGAGCGTAAATGTGAACTGCAAAAAGTTGAAATGATGGTCCAGTACTTACAGTGTTACTATATCTGCATGCATCTGTTTAACAGCAATGGTTAGAGGATCCTGTCATTAAAAAAAATGATAATGATAATGATAATAATTGCTCAAGCGAGCGCAGCGAGTGAAGCAACACTAATCTTGCAATGCATCTTGGTGCTATCGTGCAATGAATATCGAGATTGCATGCCTGAGTTCGCCCAATTATAAATGCTATGCCTTGCGGATTGGGTTCTAAGGTACACTCGGCATTTCTTCGGTCCGTCGAGTTACAGTTACAGTCTTCAACTACTACAAGGCGTTTGGTCTTACAAAATTTCCCTCTTTGGGGCTGCCTGCATCGATCAGGTCTCCTCCTACTCGAGCATTTCCCTTCTCGTTGAGAACAACTAGTAATAATAATAATAATAATAATAATAATAATAGTAATATTAGAGGAGACTTTTGATACCAAAAACTTGAGAATTATTCAGGCACTAAGTAACAACATTATTTTTGTGGCTTGGTGTAAGAGAGAGAGGTTTTAAACAATAAAAGATTATTATGATGTCAAAAATTTCATAACTTTATCACTGAATCGCAATTTCTTCCTTCATAACATTAAACCCTTTAAGGCCCAAGGGATCCCGCAATTGATAAGTAGAACTGTCTGGCATTAAACAGAGTAAAATTGTCTGGCATTAGAGTAAAATCTATAGCTACATGTAAGAGTGTTTTTATTTGACGTCACGGCAGCCATGGTGGTGTTAACCCAACTAATCCTCTGGGAATTTAGCTCTATTAGAGCGGTTTCAATTGAGTGTCGAAAGTAATTAGTGAATTGCTTTGGTCTTGCATTACTTCTCTCAGTGATTGGTTCAAAGTTCTCGCGCCACTTTTTCAACCAATCAGAAGTGAAACCAAAACCAATCGTGGCTGGGGCGTGCACATTTTCCCGCACTTTGTGTTGGCTACTTGTAATTACTTCCAGTTTTGATTGGTTTACTGAATTGTCTCCATCCCTTTTGATTGGCCAAAGTAATTACTTTGGTTTTGGTTTTACGACACATGACTGAAACTCGTTCTATCATGCAAATGTTTTCTTTTGTTTTTGTGGAAAAACAAGGTTACCAATCACATGAGCGAAAACACTCTTAGACTCAAAGTGGCCACTGGGAGTTTAACAATCAGTTTTGAAATCTTGCACCAATTTTCAGGATTTGCACGTGCACATTCTCCCACGCTCAAGCAATTCCAAGTTGCTGATCAAGCCTTGGTGTTTCTTTTAACCCTTAAGAGAGAACAAAGCTGCTGTGTCCAGGCTTGGACAATGTCTCACGTACCTCTCCATTCTCATCAGCGTCATGTTGATTGCCACCTCGTTTCAAAAACAACAGCGTTGGACTGAAAATTAATAATAAAGAAGCAACTCCAAAGTCTCTTTGTCATACAAAATTAAAAGAAAAAATCTGAAAGATATCCCAAGTTTGATGAAAACAGTGAGATATATGACTGCAAATTCAAAATTCCTCACCAAAAAAAGTGTACAAAATCACCCTAAACAAACCAACCCAAAGATTCTGTAAGTACCAACACCTGAAATGTGTCGGCAAGTATGAAGACTGGCAAATTCAGCACAGCAAAAGAAGATTTACTTTATTTATGAAAGAAGAAAGAACACCAGGGATCTGTGGATTCAGCATGAGGAAGTCACAGGAATGGAAAAAAAAAACAGCTACATGACTGTACGGAAGCTCATGTCTGAAAAAAATGGCTCAAAGAAATTTTTGACCGAGTCAAGACGCACTGGGACAGCAAAAGGAAGCCGCCAAGTGGGAAACCACAATGGTTTTTAAAAAAGGCATTACTTTCAATTGACAAAAGGCTGATTTTCACAGTGCTGGAGTATAGTTTTTAACAAATATTTATTGAGCATAACTTAGCCAAAATCTGGCAAAATGAAAGCAGAGGTACTGTACACGTATTCAGTCACAAGATTTTACATCTCTCAGCGCAAGGCATGATTGCCTTTAGAATTCAGGGGGTTGTACTTTGCAAATTACGACCAATAAACAAGCAGGTGTGTTCCTGTTTCTTAATAATTAATCCAGACATCTAAAATCTACAGTTGTTTGTTTGTTTGGGGTTTTCTTTTTCAGTTGAATTTATGGCCCTGTGGTGTCCTCTTAAGCCAACAAGGCTGCTACAGTTATAAATACCCAACTCTACTTCCAATAAGCTGTAATCAATTTAATTATTCTCCTCCCTCAGTCCAAAGCCGCAGCAATCAACTTCTCGTGTTGGGAAAGCCAAGGTTGTACACACACACGTGGCTCAAATGCAACCTTAGTTGGACCGGGAAAAATTCAGCCCATACCTTGCAATACAACAGTCAAACTTACAGCAGTTGATGAAAGTTGTTTATAGTGTTACTTCGACCAAAAAAACAATTTTTTTTCCCTTTGGATTTCAAAACTATGTTAACTAAACAAGTTGTAAGTTCTGATTTTAAAAAACACATGTTTATTTTAACTGGGATTTTCTTATTTATTTGTCCGCCATTACCAACTTTAAAACCTTGAGAGAGCTGGGTCGAGGAGAAAATGACGTCAAAGACTCACTAGTTTAAGAATGCAATGCATGTGTACGCGGCTGAATTAATATGCAGCACGGGAATTTCCGGCTTTCAGACTTTCAATCCCGTGTTCATATATAATAAATTGCATTTACACACTGCAATTTTAAGCTAGTGAGCAAATGACGTCATTTTCTCTAGATCCAACCCTCCGATGTCTAATCGGCCAGTTTTGAACGTGACTAATGGCGAGCCGTGAAATCCAAAACTTACACCCAAAATAAACAGCTAGCCTTTGGATAAAACTCAAAGCTCACAATTTTGCCAGTTAGGTGTTAAGAGAACACACTTTCAAAATCTGAAGAAAAAAAGGAAATGTTTTTTTGGTCATAGTACCACTTTAAAGGGGAAGGAATGACGATCATACCCTGTTTGTCCTAAGAGAGCTGCATGATGTAGAGCTCCTCTTCCGCGCTTGTCTTTTTGGTTTATCTTGGCTCCATTTTGTAAAAGGAACTCACAAGCTGACAATGAGCCCTGCACAACAAAGAAAAATGGTACTTTAGAAACAGCTCCTCCCCCACCCCTATACACCCACATTATCAGTATTTCTGGCTACCATCAAGAAGATTTGTAATATTATCTATAATACATTGTTTGTCTAGACAATCAGCAACATGAACCATGATGTCATTTCAAAAAGTTTTTTCTGCATTCAAGTATAACTCTTTTTGCAATTCTTCCATCATGCATATTATCTTGAATTATAATAATGGGAGAAGTACATCAAACAGTCCTGATGTAAAGATAGAGAAAGAGCAATTCACTGTTGTACACTCAGGTCATTTTAAAAAACATCTTAACAGGTACATTCATTCATTTTCACTTTGTTGTTTTGAAGAGAATATTAAAGAGATGTAATCAAATTTCCAAGAATGTATTATTGTTTTGTGGCAATTGCCACTGTCTTGCTACATGTATCATTCAAGGTCACTCACACTCCATAATGAGAGCCTAAGTTTAATTCCCAGTGTTATCTGTTGATCAATTCTGGAGGCACCTGTAAATCCTACCGGTCATTTCAAACTTGTGAATTACAGTGTGATCCATTAGCAATCTCGTTAAAGAGAACTATACAGTAGAGTGTTGAGAAAGCCTCAAGTGAATCTTTTAGCAATGCCATATTTTTATCATTATCGTTATCACATGAAAAAAAGGTCACATTCTATTAGGATCAACCATTTAAACCGCAACCAGTATAGGTTGAAGCAGTTAGGGTTTCCCAACTGAACACCTTTCCAACCTTTTTTCAGTTGAAATGCGTTAACTCCTGGGAATTTCTCCGTGTTGACAAGTTGAAAACAACATGGCTGGAGCCTGCAACCAACTTTAAAAAGCTCACATAAACAGTGGGCAGTCACTGCCCATGCTATTTCAACTGTTCCAATCCAGTATGATGCTGGTTGAAAAAGTTGATCAACCAAGGTAGATAAAGGTAAAGTCTGCATACGAGTCAAGTGGCCCATCAGGCCGGAGCTTATCCTGGTTTCCATGGCATGAAGCGACTAGGAGTATTTCTACTCCCCCTTGGATGGGATGCCAGTCCATCGCAGGGTTACCCCCAGCATTTTGCTGGTACCCATTTATACACCTGGGTGGAGAGAGGCACCGTGGGAGTAAAGTGTCTTGCCCAAGAACACAACACAATGTTCCCCGCCAGGACCTGAGCTCGGACCATTCGCTCCAGAGTCAAGCACACTAACCATGAGGCAACCGTGCCTCCCACAACCAAACAGAATACGAAATAACCCAACTAACCTAAAACAGCTGATCCTAATAGAACACAAGCCAAGTTTACATACCCCAAGGATGGACTGATGCAGTGCTGTCTTACAATCGTCATCTTCATTCACCCAATTCACTGAAGCACCTGACAATTCAAGGAAATTAATTTAAAATACATCCTAATTTAATTAACTTGAATGTTTGTTGTTTTAACATGCCTGAAAAAGGCATAAAACAGCGCTTAGCCTGCATTTACATACTAGCAATACATATGGGTTATTGACCAAGCTTGTTTGTTCAAGATGGCTGGATATTGGCCAAGTTCTTTTTTTGCGTGTTTATGCGTCAAGGTCCATAAACATGCCAAAAAAGAAAGAGGCCAATATCCAGCCATCTTGCCCGAACAAGCTTGGTCAATAAAGGATTTATTATTTGGGAAAAACACCAACAACAAAAAGCAGGGGGGAAGAAGAGCATGAAGTTTGTTTTTCAGATCGTTAAAAATATCATCAGAGAGGCGTGCAGTTAAGGCCTCACAACGCTCACATAGCCTCACTAAACTCAATTTCTCTAGTGCCTGCGCATAAGATATATCGTTAATTGTGAAGAAGAGCTCCCCAAAAAACCTGTCGGCCAACTGTCGGTCCACCGGTTTTTTAGGGAGCTCTTCTTCACAATTACTGATATATCTGCATAAAAAAATGTAGAGCGTGACGTTGTAATAACTGTTTGAGATCTTCCCTTAGATAATCAGGCAAGGCGTTGTGATAAACTTGGCATGCAAATTCTGTTAGCGGTCTGATACATGTAATATAAATAGCAAAATTCTAAGAGGCCACTTTCCATTCTTGAATGCCTCCTAAGCTAACAGAGCCCCAAGATTCAGCTGTTTATTACCTTCAGCCAGAGATGCTGCCATGAGGGGCAGACTCTTCCATTCTGCAGCCTTAAACAACAACTGTAATAACAACAATAACAACAGGACATTCGGTCAAATTCAATTATGAAAAAGGTCTTATTAAATTAATTTTTCTCATTATTCTGCATGCCATCACTTCACTGAACAAAGTAGGAAATAAAAATAAAACAAAAGATGAACAACAGCCAAAGATCGACTTGAAACTTTCAAATTATGCCTAAGGAGATGTTCCTATGTTTGCCTACCACCACTTCATTTTATATTAGCCTTATACATGTACAAAGCATCCTTGAACACGCTGTACCAGCATGGACAAATATTATCCCATTGTACCTAGAGGACGCGATTGAGTCGGTCCAGAAAAGGGCGCTAGCAGTCATCTTCCGAAGTGTACCCTATGACGAGGCAGTGCAAACCGCAGGAGTTACAACCCTTACTGCACACAAGGACCACATATGCAAGAGGTTTATTCGGAACATTAAAACCTCCTGATTCCTTTCTAATCTACTACCAACTGCAACAGAAGTCTCCCACGAGTACACACTCCATTCAGGACATGCAGTTAAGATATGGCAAGGTTTCAGCTAATACTTCTCGCTTGAATAATTTTGTTACTTATATAAATTCCACTGATTATTGTATTCGCTGACTTCTCATGTAATTCAGTCACCTTGACTGCAATATGAGTTAATAAACGAGATTATTATTATTATTATTATTATTATTACTATTATTATTATTTTAATCTCTGCCTGAGCATTCACATACATCAAATTAAGTCAATTTTCAACTTCAGATAAAAAATTGGAATGTTACATACCCGGCTAGGGTGTATCCTCTTTAGCACACCAATAGCTTTAGCTTTGTCTTCATTTGATCTCTCCTCTTCGTTTTCCCCAACCTCAGGCAAGGGTCTATCATCACTTAACGCAGAGTCAAAAGAATCCCCGGTGTTTCTACCCTCATCAAATGATGATGACCTGATCCCACTGACTGAAGCAGCTCGTGGTCTCCTATTTCCCTCAAAAGATCCTTCTTGGGGTCCTTCATCATGTGAATCACTACTTGTTGCCTTATCGCTGTTGCTCTGGTCAAGATAACTAGCTGCCATTTTTTCCAGACTTTCATAATCTTTACTTGTAAGATCTAATAATGCCATGTTTGGTGGAGCACTCTTCCTATTGTCTACTTTCGATTTATTTCCTTTCAGAGCATGTTTTCGTTTAAATAGTTTACTCTTCTTCGAGTTAGTTCTCTGTGGAGGCTCGACTGTCTTTTCCTCGTGATAAACCTTCATTCTCGCAAGATTTGTTATAATTCCTTTGTCTAGTCTCTGACAATTGGCAAGAAAAATCTCCAAAGACACAAACTTGTGCTGCAAGTATTTGGCTTTGATCCAAGCTTCTCTTTCACTTCTGTGACAAAAACATCAATGCAGATGTCATTACCAAAGAAAGGTTGTAAATTTACAAAGAAACACTGCTGTCTACAAATGCACCAGCCAGCTGGACTAGGCAATTAACAAAGGCAGTGCGCTGGACATGAGATTGTGTACTTCCACAAACCTAGCTTAACTACAGAGCTCCTGCAAGTCTCCAGTAATTCAATGGTGAAAACCCAAAATTATAAACCAAAGATAAGGGTGGCAAATAGTAGTACCTTCAAAATCTTGGCACTCGCAAATTTTTCATCCAATCTCAAAATCTTGACAGCCTTTGCAAAGAGTCTCATTTATACTGCATTTATTTCCGTGTAAAGTCTTGCATGTTTTGGTCTCGGTCTCGGGTTTGCAAACAAGGGTCTCTGAGTCTTGCTGAGTCTCAGATTTTACCATTTTGTCACCCCTAAAGAGAGTGGGTTTTAACCTTGCTTGGAGCACTCACTTGCCTAGCAAGCGTTTCCATGGTGGAACATGCAAGATTTTCGATGTTCTGGCAGTGCAAGAAGTGGCGTGACACGATACCCCAAAAAACTATGTCATTTAAAATTAATTCCTTAACCTGCTTCAAAATTCATGATGTCCTTGACAATAAAGTTGCAGTCATTAATGTTGTGACAATATCATGCTGTTTATAAAGCAGCCAATCAAATTGCACCATTTATATGTGCTCAAAATAGTCTTGTATTTGTCTTTCATGGTGCTTTTCGGTTTGTTTGCTGAACCAGTCATTAAACCAGTTGAGTTCTGCAGTTATTTTCCGATCTGTTTACAAAATTTTAAATTCAAGGCTAAATATCATTTAGGCAAAGTTAAAACCAAGCCAGAGCAGTGGTTTCTCCTGTGATATCTGGGGGGACTCCAGGGAGGTTTGCAGGGGCATTGCCATGTGCTTAATCGCTTGAGTCACCTCGTTGCTTTCTCGCTTGCTCTTCCCTCCCTCCCCCCCTCCCTCCCATGTTTTTAGGGTAAGTATACATTCCACACACTGGTCTCAGTGATGTGTTGACGGGTGCCGTGGGAGGTGGACTGTGGCTCGGGTGCCATGGCAACCTCCTTGCTGCTGAGGAGAGTGTTCCTCCTTTTTTGCTAGTTTTACAGCACCTACCCTGCAGTAAATTGGACTAGTGTTTTTTTAATTAATGTCTCTTGCTAACACTGAGAAATTGCCCAGTAATAGAAGTTCATGATGTATCATTAATTCTTTGAATTTTCCATCATTCTTGGTACTATCCTGGACCAGTATTTTTTGTCACTGTAAAACCTACTGGCATTAGAAAGAGTACCATATTCAGTTGTTGTTGTTTTTTTTGTCAATGAAAATCTCTGCACACACTTGTGAGAATGTGTAGTTCCAGAGGGGCCATGTATAACCCCCCTCACCCCCCAGGAATTTCCTATTTTCTTTTTCATGGCCTTACATTGCCGCATTTACAGATTTTCGACCATGTACCGCTTAAAATTAACTGTTCTCATCATAAGACACAATTTTTATAATCTTTGATATATTTGTAAATGCAAATGACACTAGATTATTATTGATTATTATTTCTTAAATGGTTTGAACCCAGGGGTCACATCATAATTAACTGTTTACATAATGATCTGTATACAGCCAATTAATACATCTAGTTGCTTAACTGACAGCAGACCAACGTCACAAATAAGTTGACCAATGACAGCTACAACCATCTGGAGTTCTCATAGTATCTACCGATGTTAGACAAATCACTTGACTCTGAAGATGACTTCCGCTCAGTTGTCAGTCCTTCTCAGGATTTAACACTCCCCCAGACGATCATACTTTACTTAATTACGATCATTATTATTAAATAATATTAAATCCACAGTTACGATGGGTCATGGATGCCAAACCGTGGAATCACCCTAAATAACATTATCATGACAGCAATAATTATAATTATTCACCATTTTATTAATTACCAGTGTACATGTATTATACCTGCTGCTGTTTGGAGTAAGCTTTTTTATAGGAAAGGAGTCACATTGGCCTCACGAATTCCATTCACCAGCTCATTCCCCAATTCTGTCATTAGCTGAAAACGTAAATTAATGTCATAATTACAGCCAAATATAACACACACAAAAACAGTATGACTTTACCAAATCAAAAAAATAATAATAATTTAATGACACCCTTCTCTTAGAAAAGTATTGCAAACTACCTGGTACTCACCAATAAACTCTAACTGTATCACTCAAAATCTGACCCTCAACAGAAAAACAGTGAACAGTGTTAATGCAAGCACACGGCATGTTAAAATAAAAGTAGTGGGACTCAAAACGTAGCTGCATGATAGTGCTGCCTTCTTCATTAAACTTGAAGCCTTTTTACCACACTAAAGAAGACAAAAGAGATGACGGCTGGATTAAGTTAGAGTGGTATCTTAATGTAAAAAGCTCGGGCCAGGAGAGTCTCCCTGATATTCAGAAAGAAAAGCTGAGATCCTGTAGACTCCCATCATTAAGCACATAGACCATCCAGGGAGTTTGGTAGGGTGGTCCTAATACTCTACAGCTGACATTTTTAGTTACGATTATCTTCGCTGTATGCCGGGAACACAAAAAGGTGACCTTGGGGATCCAAGCAAAATGTTTTGTTATCTTACGCTCGCGATCCTTGATTTTCGGGGAAAAGGGCAGGGATTCCCAACACCCTGATGTTGCAGTGGGAAAAAAAAAGCTACCATCAAAAAATGAGGCTTATAATATGTACAAAAAGTTTAGCTGGAGGCTGTATGCCAATAAAAAGTGTGCAACCATGCATGGATGTACAGAGGAATATTGTATTTTTAAGCACGCTCTTGACTATACTAGGGAAGAAGACCGAGGGACCACATGTTTGGCATCAGATGTTAGCCACCAAAATGGTGTTTTTCTGTCCTGAAATGCGACAGGTCTATTCGTACTGCGAAAATTCCAAGCGCGCCTCACTAGTTCACCGCCATAATCCTCTTGCTAGATATCGCAAACACCAAGCTACAGTAAGTCTTTTCTATTTAGCAAAACTATTTATGACTCCTCTGTTGTCCGTGCATCTCTTTTGTCTTTCTGCCCCACTCTTTCGTACCCTGTTTTGCCTCCTCCCCCTCTGCTCCCCCCCATACGAACGCATGGAAAGCCGCTATTTCCAGCCTCACTCTCATCACAGATAGACCTACGTCAAAATGTGGGTAAGAAGAAGATGCCTACCCCAGTTTCAAGTTAACACTTACCAAAGCAAATTTCAACTATTCTACTAAAATTCCTCACTTGAACAAGTTTTACATATACCTTAGTCTGCTCTGGTTCCCCCTTCCTCATCTGAGTTAGTGAGCGTACCTTGGACGCATGAAAGGCAAACACCTAGACCCCACATCCTAATAACAAAGCCGGGCCACGGTATTTTTTATAGCACCCATTCCAACATGTAGAACACCTTCGAAGTCATCACATTTAGCCTAAGAATTCTGATAGCAAAAAAACGCTCTGCACACCGCTTACATTAATATAGATAGAATCAGCGCGAAGTATTTCACCTTAAAAAGAATTTCAACAAGACCTCTTACTGGTGCACTGATTTAATAATTATTATTCATAGAGGTACGGGTGCCCATCGTTCCTAAATCCTGAAATTTTACCAATGTGGAGGGTGTGATTTCTTCAATAGTACTACAGTTACTGTAAGTCAAGGAGAGGTCATACCAATAGCATACCATATAATTTAGCTAGCTATCAAGAACATTTCTGTAAGGTGTGAAAATTGGATGGGATCAACATGCACATGTACAGTACATGTACATGACCTGTATTACTGTCAACAGTGCATATCAATATCAGTGTCCAGAGTATTGCATCTCCTTATCAATAAAGTAGGGCTGAGCTTGTGTCCTAACAGTGTCTAAGTATGTGGGTCACTCAATGGCTAGACTTCTGATTGCGCTTGTGCCTGCACATCCAAAGGAATTTGACCTGTGCTCTTACATTCCTATTTGTAACCTTCACACAGAGTAAGATGGCAAGTGGTGTGTAAGAGCACTTGCGTCCCACTAATGGGGTGGCCTGGGTTCGATTTCCAGACTTATTGTTGGTTCTCTTTCTCTCCGCTCCGAGAAGGTTTTTTCTTCTCTGTGGGGTGCTATACTCTGACTCAGACTGGTTTTTCCCCTCATCTCATCAAAAAAACCAACCTTTATTTGATATGACATATTGATTTGCTTACCACCGGTACACCCTTGGACGTCCAAACTGTGCCTAAAACCGGCCAGACACCCCTGGGAGTCAATGGGTTAAATTTGATTTTCTGTAAGATGTCCCTAATCGGTGCCCTACCATTACCATACCCTTAAATAAAGTTTCTTTATTATTAAATTAACAATTCATGACGGTAACAGCCTATCAAAACAACCAATACAACAACGTGTGCGTTTAGTTAATGAGCTTAATTATAGCCTGATTAAAAAACTCCTCATTAGTATTCATGATAATAAAAACCTGCTGCTTCTTTTTCAAGCATTACTTCTTCATATAAAGAACACCAAAAAGTGCATAGCTCGTTTTTCTCGTATGCTAAAATTCCGCTCTCACAATTTGAACCATTGTTCTGTAGTCCCAGAGGTACACACTTTTTGTGGAGTTTTTTTTAAGCAGTTCAAAAACGTTGCAGCATGTGTTTTATCCTCCCTAAAACACTCGCTTATACCTCATGTTTTTCCCTGATAAAACACTGCTGCCCCGTTTTTAAACATTACTTTAATATATTATTTTTACTTGGCACTATGTACCTATGCCGTCCAGAGTCACTCAATGCAAAGCACCGACCCCCAGTTGGTACTTGCCCAGGTCGGATCTGCAAGAACACAAACAATGAACACCCAGCTTTGATGCCATTTTTTTTCAAACTCTTGCAACAGAAAAGTATCCTTGTGGAATTGATAATGGTCATTAATTCCACAAGGATCTTTTTAAACCTGTAAGAATAATGATAAACAATTATAATTATTATTGTATCTTAGGTGGAC
>NC_090888.1:8573328-8608328 GCF_036669925.1 Montipora capricornis | reverse complement strand
TTCCTGCACTCATCAGCCCAGCCAACTCAAAATAACAGACCTCTGCTAGCAGTGAATATGTGAGTGGTTTACATATTTCAGAGCAAACAAAGAGTTTACCTTGACTTATCTCATCACTTTCTCTCATCTCTTCATTAAGTCGGGCGAGTCGTAACCTAGAATAAGAGAGTGAGGTCAGAAAGGACCAACACATCATCTACATGTATCAGGTCGTT
Source organism: Montipora capricornis (assembly GCF_036669925.1). Classification (NCBI taxonomy): domain Eukaryota; kingdom Metazoa; phylum Cnidaria; class Anthozoa; order Scleractinia; family Acroporidae; genus Montipora; species Montipora capricornis. Next base: position 8,608,113 of record NC_090888.1, on the reverse strand, counting down.
TTGCCCATTTATCGCAATTATGGAGCGTAAATGTGAACTGCAAAAAGTTGAAATGATGGTCCAGTACTTACAGTGTTACTATATCTGCATGCATCTGTTTAACAGCAATGGTTAGAGGATCCTGTCATTAAAAAAAATGATAATGATAATGATAATAATTGCTCAAGCGAGCGCAGCGAGTGAAGCAACACTAATCTTGCAATGCATCTTGGTGCTATCGTGCAATGAATATCGAGATTGCATGCCTGAGTTCGCCCAATTATAAATGCTATGCCTTGCGGATTGGGTTCTAAGGTACACTCGGCATTTCTTCGGTCCGTCGAGTTACAGTTACAGTCTTCAACTACTACAAGGCGTTTGGTCTTACAAAATTTCCCTCTTTGGGGCTGCCTGCATCGATCAGGTCTCCTCCTACTCGAGCATTTCCCTTCTCGTTGAGAACAACTAGTAATAATAATAATAATAATAATAATAATAATAGTAATATTAGAGGAGACTTTTGATACCAAAAACTTGAGAATTATTCAGGCACTAAGTAACAACATTATTTTTGTGGCTTGGTGTAAGAGAGAGAGGTTTTAAACAATAAAAGATTATTATGATGTCAAAAATTTCATAACTTTATCACTGAATCGCAATTTCTTCCTTCATAACATTAAACCCTTTAAGGCCCAAGGGATCCCGCAATTGATAAGTAGAACTGTCTGGCATTAAACAGAGTAAAATTGTCTGGCATTAGAGTAAAATCTATAGCTACATGTAAGAGTGTTTTTATTTGACGTCACGGCAGCCATGGTGGTGTTAACCCAACTAATCCTCTGGGAATTTAGCTCTATTAGAGCGGTTTCAATTGAGTGTCGAAAGTAATTAAGTGACTTGCTTTGGTTTTGCATTACTTCTCTCAGTGATTCGTTCAAAGTTCTCGCGCCACTTTTTCAACCAATCAGAAGTGAAACCAAAACCAATCGTGGCTGGGGCATGCACATTTTCCCGCACTTTGTGTTCGCTACTTCTAATTACTTCCAGTTTTGATTGGTTTACTGAATTGTCTCCATCCCTTTTGATTGGCCAAAGTAATTACTTTGGTTTTGGTTTTACGACACATGACTGAAACTCGTTCTATCATGCAAATGTTTTCTTTTGTTTTTGTGGAAAAACAAGGTTACCAATCACATGAGCGAAAACACTCTTAGACTCAAAGTGGCCACTGGGAGTTTAACAATCAGTTTTGAAATCTTGCACCAATTTTCAGGATTTGCACGTGCACATTCTCCCACGCTCAAGCAATTCCGAGTTGCTGATCAAGCCTTGGTGTTTTTTTTAACCCTTAAGAGAGAACAAAGCTGCTGTGTCCAGGCTTGGACAATGTCTCACGTACCTCTCCATTCTCATCAGCATCATGTTGATTGCCACCTCGTTTCAAAAACAACAGCGTTGGACTGAAAATCAATAATAAAGAAGCAACTCCAAAGTCTCTTTGTCACACAAAATTAAAAGAAAAAATCTGAAAGATATCCCAAGTTTGATGAAAACAGTGAGATATATGACTGCAAATTCAAAATTCCTCACCAAAAAAAGTGTACAAAATCACCCTAAACAAACCAACCCAAAGATTCTGTAAGTACCAACACCTGAAATGTGTCGGCAAGTATGAAGACTGGCAAATTCAGCACAGCAAAAGAAGATTTACTTTATTTATGAAAGAAGAAAGAACACCAGGGATCTGTGGATTCAGCATGAGGAAGTCACAGGAATGGAAAAAAAAAACAGCTACATGACTGTACGGAAGCTCATGTCTGAAAAAAATGGCTCAAAGAAATTTTTGACCGAGTCAAGACGCACTGGGACAGCAAAAGGAAGCCGCCAAGTGGGAAACCACAATGGTTTTTAAAAAAGGCATTACTTTCAATTGACAAAAGGCTGATTTTCACAGTGCTGGAGTATAGTTTTTAACAAATATTTATTGAGCATAACTTAGCCAAAATCTGGCAAAATGAAAGCAGAGGTACTGTACACGTATTCAGTCACAAGATTTTACATCTCTCAGCGCAAGGCATGATAGCCTTTAGAATTCAGGGGGTTGTAATTTGCAAATTACGACCAATAAACAAGCAGGTGTGTTCCTGTTTCTTAATAATTAATCCAGACATCTAAAATCTACAGTTATTTGTTTGTTTGGGGTTTTCTTTTTCAGTTGAATTTATGGTCCTGTGGTGTCCTCTTAAACCAATAAGGCTGCTACAGTTATAAATACCCAACTCTACTTCCAATATGCTGTAATCAATTTAATTATTCTCCTCCCTCAGTCCAAAGCCGCAGTAATCAACTTCTCGTGTTGGGAAAGCCAAGGTTGTACACACACTAGTGGCTCAAATGCAACCTTAGTTGGACTGGGAAAAATTCAGCCCATACCTTGCAATACAACAGTCAAACTTACAGCAGTTGATGAGAGTTGTTTAAAGTGTTACTTCGACCAAAAAAACAATTTTTTTTCCCTTTGGATTTCAAAACTATGTTAACTAAACAAGTTGTAAGTTCTGATTTTAAAAAACACATGTTTATTTTAACTGGGATTTTCTTATTTATTTGTCCGCCATTACCAACTTTAAAACCTTGAGAGAGCTGGGTCGAGGAGAAAATGACGTCAAAGACTCACTAGTTTAAGAATGCAATGCATGTGTACGCGGCTGAATTAATATGCAGCACGGGAATTTCCGGCTTTCAGACTTTCAATCCCGTGTTCATATATAATAAATTGCATTTACACACTGCAATTTTAAGCTAGTGAGCAAATGACGTCATTTTCTCTAGATCCAACCATCTGATGTTTAATCGGCCAGTTTTGAACGTGACTAATGGCGAGCCGTGAAATCCAAAACTTACACCCAAAATAAACAGCTAGCCTTTGGATAAAACTCAAAGCTCACAATTTTGCCAGTTAGGTGTTAAGAGAACACACTTTCAAAATCTGAAGAAAAAAAGGAAATGTTTTTTTGGTCATAGTACCACTTTAAAGGGGAAGGAATGACGATCATACCCTGTTTGTCCTAAGAGAGCTGCATGATGTAGAGCTCCTCTTCCGCGCTTGTCTTTTTGGTTTATCTTGGCTCCATTTTGTAAAAGGAACTCACAAGCTGACAATGAGCCCTGCACAACAAAGAAAAATGGTACTTTAGAAACAGCTCCTCCCCCAGCCCCCATACACCCACATAATCAGTATTTCTGGCTACCATCAAGAAGATTTGTAATATTATCTATAATACATTGTTTGTCTAGACAATCAGCAACATGAACCATGATGTCATTTCAAAAAGTTTTTTCTGCATTCAAGTATAACTCTTTTTGCAATTCTTCCATCATGCATATTATCTTGAATTATGATAATGGGAGAAGTACATCAAACAGTCCTGATGTAAAGATAGAGAAAGAGCAATTCACTGTTGTACACTCAGGTCATTTTAAAAAACATCTTACCAGGTACATTCATTCATTTTCACTTTGTTGTTTTGAAGAGAATATTAAAGAGATGTAATCAAATTTCCAAGAATGTATTATTGTTTTGTGGCAATTGCCACTGTCTTGCTACATGTATCATTCAAGGTCACTCACACTCCATAATGAGAGCCTAAGTTTAATTCCCAGTGTTATCTGTTGATCAATTCTGGAGGCACCTGTAAATCCTACCGGTCATTTCAAACTTGTGAATTACAGTGTGATCCATTAGCAATCTCGTTAAAGAGAACTATACAGTAGAGTGTTGAGAAAGCCTCAAGTGAATCTTTTAGCAATGCCATATTTTTATCATTATCGTTATCACATGAAAAAAAGGTCACATTCTATTAGGATCAACCATTTAAACCGCAACCAGTATAGGTTGAAGCAGTTAGGGTTTCCCAACTGAACACCTTTCCAACCTTTTTTCAGTTGAAATGCGTTAACTCCTGGGAATTTCTCCGCGTTGACAAGTTGAAAACAACATGGCTGGAGCCTGCAACCAACTTTAAAAAGCTCACATAAACAGTAGGCGGTCACTGCCCATGCTATTTCAACTGTTCCAATCCAGTATGATGCTGGTTGAAAAAGTTGATCAACCAAGGTAGATAAAGGTAAAGTCTGCATACGAGTCAAGTGGCCCATCAGGCCGGAGCTTATCCTGGTTTCCATGGCATGAAGCGACTAGGAGTATTTCTACTCCCCCTTGGATGGGATGCCAGTCCATCGCAGGGTTACCCCCAGCATTTTGCTGGTACCCATTTATACACCTGGGTGGAGAGAGGCACCGTGGGAGTAAAGTGTCTTGCCCAAGAACACAACACAATGTTCCCGGCCAGGACCCAAGCCCGGACCATTCGCTCCAGAGTCAAGCACACTAACCATGAGGCAACCGTGCCTCCCACAACCAAACAGAATACGAAATAACCCAACTAACCTAAAACAGCTGATCCTAATAGAACACAAGCCAAGTTTACATACCCCAAGGATGGACTGATGCAGTGCTGTCTTACAATCGTCATCTTCATTCACCCAATTCACTGAAGCACCTGACAATTCAAGGAAATTAATTTAAAATACATCCTAATTTAATTAACTTGAATGTTTGTTGTTTTAACATGCCTGAAAAAGGCATAAAACAGCGCTTAGCCTGCATTTACATACTAGCAATACATATGGGTTATTGACCAAGCTTGTTTGTTCAAGATGGCTGGATATTGGCCAAGTTCTTTTTTTGCGTGTTTATGCGTCAAGGTCCATAAACATGCCAAAAAAGAAAGAGGCCAATATCCAGCCATCTTGCCAAACAAGCTTGGTCAATAAAGGATTTATTATTTGGGAAAAACACCAACAACAAAAAAGCAGGGGGGAAGAAGAGCATGAAGTTTGTTTTTCAGATCGTTAAAAATATCATCAGAGAGGCGTGCAGTTTCGGCCTCACAACGCTCACATAGCCTCACTAAACCCAATTTCTCTAGTGCCTGCGCATAAGATATATCGTTAATTGTGAAGAAGAGCTCCCCAAAAAAACCTGTCAGCCAACTGTCGGTCCACCGGTTTTTTAGGGAGCTCTTCTTCACAATTACTGATATATCTGCATAAAAAAATGTAGAGCGTGACGTTGTAACAACTGTTTGAGATCTTCCCTTAGATAATCAGGCAAGGCGTTGTGATAAACTTGGCATGCATATTCTGTTAGCGGTCTGATACATGTAATATAAATAGCAAAATTCTAAGAGGCCACTTTCCATTCTTGAATGCCTCCTAAGCTAACAGAGCCCCCAGATTCAGCTGTTTATTACCTTCAGCCAGAGATGCTGCCATGAGGGGCAGACTCTTCCATTCTGCAGCCTTAAACAACAACTGTAATAACAACAATAACAACAGGACATTCGGTCAAATTCAATTATGAAAAAGGTCTTATTAAATTAATTTTTCTCATTATTCTGCATGCCATCACTTCACTGAACAAAGTAGGAAATAAATATAAAACAAAAGATGAACAAAAGCCAAAGATCGACTTGAAACTTTCAAATTATGCCTAAGGAGATGTTCCTATGTTTGCCTACCACCACTTCATTTTATATTAGCCTTATACATGTACAAAGCATCCTTGAATACGCTGTACCAGCATGGACAAATATTATCCCATTGTACCTAGAGGACGCGATTGAGTCGGTCCGGAAAAGGGTGCTAGCAGTCATCTTCCCAGGTGTACCCTATGATGAGGCAGTGCGAACCGCAGGAGTTACAACCCTTACTGCACACAAGGACCACATATGCAAGAAGTTTATTCGGAACATTAAAACCTCCTGATTCCTTTCTAATCTACTAGCAACTGCAACAGAAGTCTCCCACGAGTACACACTCCATTCAGGACATGCAGTTAAGATATGGCAAGGTTTCAGCTAATACTTCTCGCTTGAATAATTTTGTTACTTATATAAATTCCAATGATTATTGTATTTGCTGACTTCTCATGTAATTCAGTCACCTTGACTGCAATATGAGTTAATAAACGAGATTATTATTATTATTATTATTATTATTACTATTATTATTATTTTAATCTCTGCCTGAGCATTCACATACATCAAATTAAGTCAATTTTCAACTTCAGATAAAAAATTGGAATGTTACATACCCGGCTAGGGTGTATCCTCTTTAGCACACCAATAGCTTTAGCTTTGTCTTCATTTGATCTCTCCTCTTCGTTTTCCCCAACCTCAGGCAAGGGTCTATCATCACTTAACGCAGAGTCAAAAGAATCCCCGGTGTTTCTACCCTCATCAAACGATGACGACCTGATCCCACTGACTGAAGCAGCTCGTGGTCTCCTATTTCCCTCAAAAGATCCTTCTTGGGGTCCTTCATCATGTGAATCACTACTTGTTGCCTTATCGCTGTTGCTCTGGTCAAGATAACTAGCTGCCATTTTTTCCAGACTTTCATAATCTTTACTTGTAAGATCTAATAATGCCATGTTTGGTGGAGCACTCTTCCTATTGTCTACTTTCGATTTATTTCCTTTCAGAGCATGTTTTCGTTTAAATAGTTTACTCTTCTTCGAGTTAGTTCTCTGTGGAGGCTCGACTGTCTTTTCCTCGTGATAAACCTTCATTCTCGCAAGATTTGTTATAATTCCTTTGTCTAGTCTCTGACAATTGGCAAGAAAAATCTCCAAAGACACAAACTTGTGCTGCAAGTATTTGGCTTTGATCCAAGCTTCTCTTTCACTTCTGTGACAAAAACATCAATGCAGATGTCATTACCAAAGAAAGGTTGTAAATTTACAAAGAAACACTGCTGTCTACAAATGCACCAGCCAGCTGGACTAGGCAATTAACAAAGGCAGTGCGCTGGACATGAGATTGTGTACTTTCACAAACCTCAGAGCTCCTGCAAGTCTCCAGTAATTCAATGGTGAAAACCCAAAACTATAAACCACAGATAAGGGTGGCAAATAGTAGTACCTTCAAAATCTTGGCACTCACAAATTTTTCATCCAATCTCAAAATCTTGACAGCCTTTGCAAAGAGTCTTGTTTATACTGCATTTATTTATTTGTTTTGGTCTCGGTCTCGGGTTTGCAAACAAGGGTCTCTGAGTCTTGCTGAGTCTCAGATTTTACCATTTTGTCACCCCTAAAGAGAGTGGGTTTTAACCTTGCTTGGAGCACTCACTTGCCTGCATAGCAAGCGTTTCCATGGTGGAACATGCAAGATTTTCGATGTTCTGGCAGTGCAAGAAGTGGCGTGACACGATACCCCAAAAAACTATGTCATTTAAAATTAATTCCTTAACCTGCTTCAAAATTCATGATGTCCTTGACAATAAAGTTGCAGTCATTAATGTTGTGACAATATCATGCTGTTTATAAAGCAGCCAATCAAATTGCACCATTTATATGTGCTCAAAATAGTCTTGTATTTGTCTTTCATGGTGCTTTTCGGTTTGTTTGCTGAACCAGTCATTAAACCAGTTGAGTTCTGCAGTTATTTTCCGATCTGTTTACAAAATTTTAAATTCAAGGCTAAATATCATTTAGGCAAAGTTAAAACCAAGCCAGAGCAGTGGTTTCTCCTGTGATATCTGGGGGGACTCCAGGGAGGTTTGCAGGGGCATTGCCATGTGCTTAATCGCTTGAGTCACCTTGTTGTTTTCTCGCTTGCTCTTCCCTCCCTCCCTCCCTCCCTCCCATGTTTTTAGGGTAAGTATACATTCCACACACTGGTCTCAGTGATGTGTTGACGGGTGCCGTGGGAGGTGGACTGTGGCTCGGGTGCCATGGCAACCTCCTTGCTGCTGAGGAGAGTGTTCCTCCTTTTTTGCTAGTTTTACAGCACCTACCCTGCAGTAAATTGGCGTAGTGTTTTTTTAATTAATGTCTCTTGCTAACACTGAGAAATTGCCCAGTAATAGAAATTCATGATGTACATGTATCATTAATTCATTGAATTTTCCATCATTTTTGGTACTATCCTGGACCAGTATTTTCGGTCACTGTAAAACCTACTGGCATTAGAAAGAGTACCATATTCAGTTGTTGTTGTTTTTTTTGTCAATGAAAATCTCTGCACACACTTGTGAGAATGTGTAGTTCCAGAGGGGCCATGTATAACCCCCCTCACCCCCCAGGAATTTCCTATTTTCTTTTTCATGGCCTTACATTGCCGCATTTACAGATTTTCGACCATGTACCGCTTAAAATTAACTGTTCTCATCATAAGACACAATTTTTATAATCTTTGATATATTTGTAAATGCAAATGACACTAGATTATTATTGATTATTATTTCGTAAATGGTTTGAACCCAGGGGTCACATCATAATTAACTGTTTACATAATGATCTGTTTACAGCCAATTAATACATCTAGGCTTAACTGACAGCAGACCAACGTCACAAAAAAGTTGACCAATGACATCTACAACCATCTGGAGTTCTTATTATAATAGTATCTACTGATGTTAGACAAATCACTTGACTCTGAAGATGACTTCCGCTCAGGTTGTCAGTCCTTCTCAGGACTACACTCACCCAGACAATCATACTTTACTTAATTACGATTATTATTAAATAACATTAAATCCACAATTACGATGGGTCATGAATGCCAAACCGTGGAATCACCCTAAATAACATTATCATGACAGCAATAATTATTATTATTCAACATTTTATTAATTACCAGTATACATGTATTATACCTGCTGCTGTTTGGAGTAATCTTTTTCATAAGAAAGGAGTCAACATTGGCCTCAAGGATTCCATTCACCAGCTCATTCCCCAATTCTGTCATTAGCTGAAAAACGTAAATTAATGTCATAATTAAAGCCAAATATAACACACACAAAAACAGTATGACTTTCCAAAATCAAAAAAATAATAATAATTTAATGACACCCTTCTCTTAGAAAAGTATTGCAAACTACTTGGTAATCACCAATAAACTCTAACTGTATCACTCAAAATCTGACCCTCAACAGAAAAACAGTGAACAGGGTTAATGCAAGCACACGGCATGTTAAAATAAAAGTAGTGGGACTCAAAACGTTAGCTGCATGATAGTGCTGCCTTCTTCATTAAACTTGAAGCCTGTTTACGCACACTAAAGACAAAAGAGATGACCTGGATGAAGTAGAGTGGTATCTTAAGCTTGCTCCTGATATTCAGAAAGAAAAGCTGAGATCCAGAGATCCAAACACTCTAAAGTCACAGCTGTTTATTACGAGTTAGCTCCTGTATGCCGAGAAAAAAGGTGACCTGGATCAAGCAAAGTTGTATCTTACGCTCGCTCTTGATTTTCGGGGGAAAAAGCTGGGATCCAAACACCCTGATGTCACAGTTGTTTATTACAAGTTAGCTGCTGTATGCCAAGAAAAAGGTGACCTGCATGGATGTCAAAGCAATATTGTATTTTTAAGCATGCTCTTGATATTAGGAAAGAAGCCGGGACCACATGGTTTGGCATCAGATGTAGCCACGAATGTTTTTCTAAATGTCTTCCAGGCCATAACGTGCTAGATATCACAAACACCAAGCTACAGTAAGTCTTTCTATTTAGCAAAACAATTTATGAATCCTCTGTGTCCGTGCATCTGTTTTGTAATTGATCACAGATGGCGTCAAAAATGTGGTAAGAAAAAAAAGATGCTACCCGAGTTTCCTTACAGTATTAACTATTCTATTCTCACTTAAACAGTTTACATGTACCTTAGTCTGCTCTGGTTCCCAGGCATCAAGAGTTAGCGACCGTACCTTGGACACATGAACACCCAGACTCCTAAGACAACCAAGATTTTAAGACCACACATGTAGAACAAAGTCATCACTTAATAAGAATGATAGCAAAAAAAGCTAACACAGCTTACATTAATATAGAAAGCAGCGAGAAGTATTCACCTTTAAGAATTTCAACAAGACCTCTTACTGGGTGCACTGATTTAATAATTATTATTCATAGGGTACGGGTGCCCATCGTTCCTAAATCTGAAATTTTACAATGGTGAGGAAGGGGATTTCTTCAATAGTACTACAGTACTGTAGTCAAGAGAGGTCATGCATGCATCAATATAATGTGCTAGCTGTCAAAACATTCTGTAAGGTGTGAAAATTGATGGGATAAACATGCACATGTACAGTACATGTACATGACCTGTATTACTGTAACAGTGCATATAAATATCAGTGTCCAGAGTAGTGCATCCCTGATCAATAAAGTAAGGCTAGCTGTGTCCTAACTGTTTAATATGTGGTCACTCAATGGCTAGACTTCTGATTGAGTGTGCCTGCAATCCAAATGAGTTGACCTGCTCTTACATTCCTATTTGGGACTTACACAGAGTAAGGATGGCAAAGTGGTGAGAGCACTTGCTTCCCACCAATGAGGCCTGGGTTCAATTTCCAGACTTACGTTGGTTCTCTTCTCCACTCCGAGAGGTTTTTCTCTGGGTGCTATACTCTGACTCAGACTGGTTTTCCCCTCTCATCAAAAACCAACCTTTATTTGATATGACATGTTGATTTGCTTATTAAACCCTTGGACGTCCAAACTGGCCTAAACCGGCCAGAACCCCTGGGAGTCAATGGGTTAAATTTGATTTCTGTATAAGATGTCCCTAATCGGTGTCCTACCATTAAATACACTTAAATAAAGTTCTTTATTATTAAATTAACAATTCATGAACGTAACAGCCTATCAAAACACCAATAAAACAATGTGTGCATTTATTTAATGAGCTTAATTATATCCTGATTAAAAAACTCCTCGTTAGTATTCATTATAATAAACAACTGCTGCTCCTTTTACAACCATTACTTCTTTATATAAAGAACACTAATAAGGCATAGCTTGTTTCTCTCGTATGCTAAAATTCTCCTCTCACAATTTGAACCATTGTTCTGAGTCCAGAGGTACACACTTTTTGTGGAGTGTTTTTTAAGCAGTTCAAAAAACTTGCAGCATGTGTTTTATCCAGTCTAAAAACACTCGGCTATACCTCATGTTTTTATACCTGATAAAACACTGCTGCCCGTTTTTAAACATTACTTAATATATTTTTTATTGCACTATGTACCTATGAATTCCAGAGCACTCAATGCAAAGCACCACACCCCAGTTGGTACTTGCCCAGGTAGGATCTACAAGACACAAACAGTGAAACAGCCAGCTTTGATGCAATTTTTTTTCAAACTCTTTCAACAGAAAAGTATCCTTGTGGAATTGATAATGGTCATTAATTCCACAAGGATCTTTTGCCTGTAATAATAATGATAAACAATTATAATTATTATTGTATCTTAGGTGGACTAAAACATATAGCCCAATTGAAGGAAGGATAAAACCATCCCCTGGATCAATTTATTAATGGCTATCCTGGGGCCTCAGAACTAATTAAAAATAGTTTTAATGGCCCTTATAAAATTATCTTTCAAGCGGAATAGTGATTTATCAGGTGGATAGAATCACACATCATTAAAACCAAAGCCACATCTTGAAAAAATATGTCTGTTTTGTTCTCACCATGGTTTCCACAGTCGGCACATTTTTCATTGCCAAGAACAGATCTGATTTGTTCCAAAACACTGAAAAAAATAAGGTCACCATTTACATGTACATGAAATAACTCTAATTAATTAATATGAATATAAACAATCATTTTACTTCTAGTTATCAAAACTGATCACCTCAATTTTGATCAAACCTTTTTGGTCCAGTAATTTTATCAAGGGACTCCACACTCTTACTCTTCATGCCAGAACCCAGTGAGTCTGTCTGAAATGAACAAAGAAATTTTTACTTGATGAACTTCTATGATGCATTTGAAGAGGTTACAAAGTTAACAAGCCTTACGACGGCTACACTTTCTGCAGAGTGACAAGGAACTTATCATAAATACAGCGCAAAACTTACAAATAAAGTAATGTAGACAACAATGCCAGAAACACTTAATTAAAATAAAGACAGCGACATAATTATAATGATTAATGATATACATGTATTGTACAGACTGTAGAGTATTATTGTTTGTCTCACAGACTGGCCACTGTCCACTTTGAAAGAAGGTTTCAAGTTTATTGATCGGGACCCTCATTGGTATAATTTAAAGATTATAATCATCTTTAATAAAAAACGATTTAGATAAACATTTAAGCAAGAAAATTAACGATAGTAAAATAATATGATGTTTCGACGACTTCATGTCATCATTGTCAAATGAATAAATTAGAAATAACGGAAAGGCATATTTATAGATTTAGAGAGTGAGAAAATAATTTAGCATTCAGGTAAAAAGTTTTGCGCGAATGGAATCCGTTTGCGTGTTCAGTTTCGGTCCTTTGTTCTTAATCATCTTTGCTACTTTTTTCATTGTATTATTACTTCATTATTTCCCTAAAGTACAGTAAAAAAAATCAATTCAATATGGCTAGGGGCTAACTCGAAAACCTACCAGTTTATTTAGCTCCTAGGCTCAAATAATTTCATTAATTAAAATTGTAATTATGATTATTTTATCTATTTATTTGTTTGTTTCCAACTTTAAATTGTACATTAACTACGAACTGAGCAAACAAAATTCTATTCTATTCTATTCTATTCTATTCTATTCTATTCTATTCTATTCTATTCTACTATTCTGGTACACCAGCGGGGTCAAGGAAGCCATTCACACAAGCCTTTACCATGATAATAATGATCAACAGGGATAATGGAATCAAAATTCCTAAAGCGTGGATGCCCATGATCAAGAAACCCAACAGGATCAGAAGTACTGTGGAGCACAGACTGAGGGAACATCTCAGGAGAACAGCATGTACAAATGGGTACCAGTGAATTTAATGCCAGGGGTAACCCTGCGATGGACTGGCATCCCATCCAGGGGGGAGTAGAAATACTCCTAGTCGCTTCATGCTACAGAAACCGGAGATAAGCGTCGGCCTGGTGGGCCTTCTAGGCTTGTAGCAGACTTTACCTAGACTTTACCTTGCTCAGACAACAACGTCAAATCACCAAATTTGAGGTCATGTGAAGGACGTGAGCACTTGCCGATAAATTTTCAAAATTTCCTCTAAATATCCGCACCGTTTTCACCAGTTTTATTTCTGGAATGTTGACACTCAGTTTCCATTTTAATTAACTGACTCAGTGTAATCGCAAAATTATTACTAACAATAACGGGAAATGATATTTTTAGACAACGTTGTCATGCATTGTAGCTGTCACCGTCTTTCTTTCTTAAGCTTCCTTTTATTATAATAATAATAATAATAATAATAATAATAATAATAATAATAATAATGATAATACTTTATTCAAAATCAATCCTGAAATGGAGGACCCAGAGGTTATCCCTATTAAAGGGCCTCCTACCTAACTACATTTAAATACTATTTACAAGTGATAAAATTATTATAATTATTACTATTATTATTATTCTAACGACTTGGTCGGTAAAATGACCAGGCTCAACCCTTTTATCAACAAAACATATTATAATGCTTATTCTGTACACACTTGTAAATTAATTGATGAAGGCCATAAAAAGGCAAGACTGTCAAATATTAGAAAAAGACAGAACACCCCTTTAAACTAAGCTCACTAATACATGTATAGAGCAAATTACTGGGAAATTCATCATAACAGTGACATTTTCGTGAAAACTCAAAAAAAAACATTTCGTTCATGCTAGGGCAAAATTGGAAATTCAAAAGGTGGGACATCATGCAGGCAACAATGCTTTTCCCTTTGGGAGGTCTCATCTATGATGGCCTGTATGAGCAAGTTACATGTAGTTAAATTGCTCAGCCTTTCAAATTACAGTGTTCATCAAATCTTGAACATGATCAAAATATTAATACTGTACACAGATACAAATGTACCTCACTGCTGTCTGTTTCACCAGTTGTTGCGCAGTCAAAAGCCTTGTTAATACTGGCCTAGAAAATTCAACAAAATAATTATGAGATCAGTCACATACATCAAAAACTAATAATTCGTAACCATACAGAACCTTCAATTAGTAGTTTGACCACACAAACCTGCATAGCTTCCATCCATTCTGTTTTCAAGGAATCACTATCAGCTTGAAGAATCCATGACCTAACAGAAAAGGGCATCATCACTAATTAAAAACATTGCTCAGGAGGCTTTTCATTCACCCTTTATCCAGTCGTTGGACTGAATTAACTTTGACCCCATGCTTTAAAGGAACCTAGATCTGTTGACAACCCTTTTTGTCCCTTAAGAAGGAGTCCTCCATTAAGGAGAAATATCTCACATCCAACAAAGTCAAACCTATAAGGTGGAAAAAGGTTAACACCATCTACTGTTTGTTGTCCCTGTTCGGCCTGGATACACTTTCCATATATAGTTTCAATAATACCAGTACCGTTGTTTTGATTGGCTGCGTGCCTTGTGAATAATAAAATTAATTTTAATTATTAATCTGACCCTGAGATTGGAGTGTCAGTATAACTACACTTAAGAGTTTTCTCTAAACCGACTGCTCACATTCAGAGATAAAAAATTCAAGCTTGTAGTCCGACTGGCTTCTTTGAGTCCCTAGACACAATGATCAAAATATCAGATCCACAGGTCAACCAATGATTTGCCTTACTTTGTTGGCGAAACGACTTCAAAAACAAATCGTCTTTCTATTGGTTCCTCCGTGGGCCTCACTTTACACAACCTCAGGTCCTCAGCTAGTACAGTTTGATCATCCTTGGAAAAAAATAATAATAATGTTAATTGAAGGGGATATGTGAGACAACTTTTGATAATTTGTTTTTATGTGCTCATAAAATAACTAATGAAAAAAAAGTTGTACAGCACAAAAAACAAACAAAGAAAGTGAGATCTATGCATAAATGGACAAAAAATGTACAAGATTAAAACGGAAACTAAGTATATTTGGGTTAGCTTGAAAGAAGTCAACCAATACTTTTCAAGCTTACAACAGCTACATGACTTTAATTTGAACAGTGTGTCTTTCCCTGATTAGGGTGGTTTTTGCTTTTTGCTTTTGATGGAACATTTAATTCAAAAAATTCCTTATGGCCATTTTCAAGTTTAAAACTTGCGATTAACTAAAGATTGCCACAAAAGAAGCAGGCAAAGATCGATTCACTGACATCCAGGTCACAAGTTCGATTCTCTGCGATTTCAACATCGGTTTCGACTTTCCTCTGAGTTGTGTAGCTGTAGCTTTAAGCACCCGTAAAATGGAGCATTTCCAGAGACGGGGGGGGGGGGGAAGAGGAGGAGGAGTAGGGAGGGGAGGGTAAAAGGCGCACCATTGGCCTTCATTGATACTAGCCTTGTAGCTGAAGGAACTACCGACATTAACTAAAGTGAATTTGCCTTAACTACATTTACTATAAAAAGACCATGATGACATATTTATGTCCTCCTAAAGAGGTTTGCCTGACAACAGATAATTGTTACTACAAATTATGTTCCCAGTGTACACCACAATTTTATCTTCACCTGCCCATAATAATTAAAAGGTACAAAAAAATTAATGACCAAACAGAATGATTTTTCTTATTCTGGTCCAAAAAATATTGAACTACTGTAGTAGCAAAATATCAGCGGCAATTTACATGTAGACACAAATTATTGCAAAATATCCATGCAGTTTATAAATTACAAATTTGGAACAATTCTCGCTCATGAAATTATAATAAATGAGTGTTACAACCTTTAATCGCTTCTGGTACATAAGTTGGTTGTTCTGCACCGTAAAGTATCTCCTAATAAATAAAAATATAGAAGATTGTTCAATAACACTATTACTTCTTCAGTCCAAAAGGAAGTTCTGAAATCTTGAAAATCAATACTCTATACAATATACAAGTCATGTACAAGAACATGTACTACAAACATGAAAACATTTTTTAATTGCAGGTGTACAGTAGCTCATAGAATTAATCAATAATTAATAATTTTATTGATGTAATGTTTGAAATCACGCTGGAACAATATAATTAAGCTTCTTATAATGATCTTTCCACGAAAAGGGTATTCCATGCTGGAACTCCCATTTTCAAGTAAATGAAATAGTCAAAAATCACTTCAAAGGCCAGCCTTCTTTCATTCCAACGATCATTTTCCAAAACCACAAATATATAATAAATTCAATTTCAGTCCTTTGATTAATACAATCTCCGGGACAACCCTTGACCCAGTTAGACAGTACTGACAGGGTCAAGTTGATTATTATTATTATTATTATTATTATTATTATTATTATTATTATTATTACTATTACTATTACTATAATTACTATTATTTTGATTGTTCAAGTGAGTGTAGTCCTACATTGTAAGAATGACTGATGCTCTTATCTCATATTAAACTGGACTTTTACTCTGTTTTGTTTCTGCATGCTCTTTTAACCACTTCTCCAATTCTCAGGTCTGCGCGCTACATAATTCACTAGTTATTTGTCGAAATGTTTCACATAACTTTTTAGAGATTTGTATGGAGAAACCATGTGGTTCACCAATATGGCGGTCGGTACCAAAAAGATCCAAAGAGTTCACTTTGCGATGAAGCGCTTACTTTTCACTCATGAAATAAATACATGTGTATGAACTCCTAATGTACTTGAAAGGCTCAAACTGCTGAGCTTCATTATTAGGGATGAGTAATTAAAAAAGACTTTTTTTTCCAACCAAATAGCTTTTTTATCATGGTGTCACACAAGGTAACAATTTGGGGAAAATCAACATGAAAGACATCACGGAACTGGAGGTACCCGAAAAAAGAATGACCTCTAGGTCATCTTCAACCTCCTTTAATTTTAAATAAAAATTAAGAAGACAAGCCTTGCGATTTTGATTTTGGAATTTGAGAATGTCATTGTGAAAACCACCTATTGTTTTAGAACTTTCTTCTCTCAAGTGGGGTCCCGAAGGATCCAGTTGGGGGTCCAGTTTGAGGTTCCATGTTTTGTACCGCCCCAGTGCTCATGACCTATTAAAATCTCTCTTCAATTCCACGCATGATCTGTCGTTATATTACCGCAAGCATAATTGAACTTCTCCCTTCCCTGCAGCAGCAAATGTACAATTTAAATCTTTTATACAGTGTAACTCTAACCTGTGCCAACTCCTGAATGCATTGCTGCTCCTTTTGAACAAGTATCCTTCCATCACCAAACCACTGGGTCAAGCCCAAAATAATAACAATGTGAATACATGTACATGTATAATGCAAATACAGACAAGGACAGCAAAAACAAGACTGATAGTTTGCATTGTAAAAATAGGCTAATTAAATATGTGGAGAATGAGTATAATGTGAAGGATTTAGCCCAGATGAAATTGTGTAACATATGTAACAAAGATTTTTGAACACAATGCCCTTGCTCTGGTTGGTTAAGTCACCTGTGGTTTCTTGTGGTGGAAAATTCCTCAGGGACATCAAAAATGGCTGCCTTAGGTTATACATGTATGAATCGAAATATTTCTGGTTAATTAAACAAAGAAAGCTCTAGCATAAAGTGAGATGTACCTGGAATCATCAAGTGTTTTTCTTCTTAAGCTACCACTTTCTTCCTACATTTATTTAGTTAAAAAGAGATATTGCTTTAAGTTAAATTGAGCTTGAAAATTGTGTTGGGGAAAAAAAAAACACAAAAATCTCTTTTTGTTTGTGCTGAAACCAAATGAGAATGTCTTGATCACTGACTAATTACGTACATAGTTTTTTAGTGCTCTTTCAGTGGTGTATACATGTATGTAATTTTAAAAAAAGCAAAGAACCTTTATCACTAGAAAGTATGGTAACAATAATAATTGATAATTTACTTAATTGATAATTAATAATAAATTAATGATTAATAATAAACAATAATAACTGATAGTAGTTCGTCAAGGATAAGTATTATTATTAGATTTTCAACCTCGGATTTTGAGTTTTGAACTTTCTGATAATGGTTCACTCAATCTCAGTTACCAGCTCATATACATGTATACCATTATGACCTATTAAAGCTGATTGTAGAGTGTTGCCAAGTTGAAAATTTTGTGCGGGAAGTGAAATTTCCCAGGATACAACATCTGACATGATCAATACTTAATGAAAATTTAATAAAACAATATTCCATTTGCGCTTGTTGGATATGAGACTGGCTATACTAATAGCCAACTCAGTGCTATGCGCCTCATTCGCTATTTAAAATCTCACACGCTTATGCAATAAGCGTTGACTATTAAAAAGTGAACTACAGATATCAGATTTCCAGCCTTTTCATTGGCTCGCTGGACACAGGCTATCAGTTCCAGGGTTCTTGTTAAGAGCCGGTAACCGGTTATTTTTACCGGCTGTTCAAGTAAATGTTACCGGCTGTTTCACTGAAATATTTGCCGAAATTATCCAAAGAATGTTCGTCTGTTTAAAGCTGAAATCACATTGTGTTTATGGGAAAATATTGCTTTCCCCTTCCAACCAATCCTGTGAAGATATCTGGCACATGTTATCTCTTCGAAAGTATACCATTTGTAAAAGCAATCCAGCTTGTTTTTCGCCAACTCATCCCTCGAAACGATGTCCGCCATGTTTCCTTTCCATTCCTCCCGCGGCCAGGGGAAACCCCCCATAATCCATTATTAAACGTTTACAACATGGCATCCACACGTGGAAAACGACAGAAAGGTCTTTCGGAATTTGGTTTTCAACAATAGCGTCAGAAAGGCGTTGGTAAGTTGGCTGGTTTTGCTGAGTATTAAATTAATTTAGGAGCAGCTGCAACGCAACAGCGATCGATACGAACGTCAAGTTAAGACTTGAGCTCGCTAGCCCATGCAGGGGCAGGTAACAAAGTTACCTGCTATTTTTGTTTTTTTACCTCCTGTGCAAAAACTCAGCAAGAACCCTGAGTTCATATACCTCCTGTACAGGTCTAATATATGGTCAAGGAATGTGTCAGCAATAAAGCGAGCTGCAAACTTTTGCGCAGTTGTGAGAAGAAATGGTAGGCAAAAGCTGTTTTGGACCGGAATTGACAGAGGCAGAAATCAACATGGAAGAGTTGTTGATCCTAGAGTTTTTAATAAAACAATATTATCATTCTACTCAGGCTTGCTGGATATAAAATGATTACAACCAAAGAGGCCCATCAATCACTTCATATGTCACACACACCCTCATAGAATAATAATTAGTATTAATTATCCTTGACTAATAAACATAACCAATCATTTTTGTATATGCATTCAAGTTCTTGGTTTCTGGATCCATTCGGATGCCTTTGTACCTCAGAAACTTTTTTACTACTACTGTCCAAATGTTTTCACTATGTTACCTGTAAGAGAACTCACCATTTTCCGAACCAGGGAGTGCCTTTCCTCCATTTCTTTCTTATCCACAGTAAATTGAGTTGACAACTCTTCCAACTGTGAACATAAAAACAACATGCTGATAATGTGCTTTTTCTCTTGAATCGATAACTTAACAGAAGGTAAAGTCCTTTCTAGTCTGCGCTGTGAGTCAGAGAACTACAGGAATGACATTGTGCAAGACAAGAACATCACGTTGTGCACGATGTTGAAATGTCTGCAAGTACACTGGCTTGATGCTCTCCAACGATCTTTATTGACCTTTTGCAAAGAGTAACTATACCTGACTGTAGACCTTTCCATTTGTAAGGTGTTGGGAAAAGGTCTCGGGCACTTGTGAAACAACATGGGTACACTAAAGTGCAGGACCTAAATTGTACTGAAAACATTATCAGAATATTATAGCAATTCAGGAGAAAAATAACATTTCTACCAAACATATTAATTTTAGCTATTATTGAATGAGGCTGAGGCTTTCGTAGACTATGAAGAATTTTGCAGGTCGAGGAGGGTGTTATCCACCAAGGCCGAAGGCCGAGGTGGATAACATCCTCCGAGATCTGCAGAATTCTACATATTCTACGAAAGCCGAATTCAATAATTGCTTTATTATTCATTCAAAATATTTTCCTTGCTCAAACTTCTAAACCTACTCGCAGCCATTTTTCTGCTCAACAAAAATAACACAATCTCGTCCCCAGCTTTTTTCAGTCAACAGTTCAATAATTTGCAGTTGTCTGCACTTTTGACGTCATTTTGGTGTCATCGGTTCAATAATTTGCAGCGGGCTGCACTTTTGACGTCATTGATTCAATATGACAAAGTTTCTTTCCAAATTTGGTGAACAGCAGCTGGTTGTGGTGAATTATGCGTGTGGTTTTAACCAATCAGAAATGGGGAAATATTTTGAATGAATAATAATACTTGTTTACTGATTACTGGGTGCTAAAAAAGGAAAAGTATCAACCTTATAAGTGTGTTTGAAATAATATGAAAAGGCAACATGGCTGATGATCTTGAAAGGTCTCGCTATTAGCTACATATTTTTCCCCCTTTAAAGATGTTAAATGCAGTTTAATCTGAGATGATGGCAGTCTAACCCTTACCTCTTTGGATACGTTCTTCATGTACTCATCTAAATCATTCATCAAGTCGTAACCTTGATGGAAGTACGTAGATTGAGCATGCATGAAGTTTAAGATCTGAAACATTCAGCAAACAAAATTGAGACATTCTTGAAGAGTTGTATGCAAAAAAAAAAACTATTTTTAAGTTTAGAATTATTGGTCAATTAGCTTCCTAATGTTACTTTCATTGAGATCAACTTTTTCAACCATTGAAGGACAGATGAAGTGGTAAAAAAAAATTGGGTGTCATCTGGTTTAATTTTTTCAGGTACTTGAAAACTTGTCAAGGATGGTAACAATGCAAAAACTGCTAACAATGCAAAAACGTCTGATAACCACAGTGACTGTTCCCCGGAGCACTCCTAAATCCACATCAACCCATTGACTCCTGAGAGCGAGACTTGACAGGTTTTACTCTGTCTAATACCAGACGATTTTACTTGTGAACTGGGGAAGTCCTATGGCACCCGGGGAGTTAATGGATAATAACCAGTCAAAACCCACATGTGTCCCCGCCATTAACCAGTCAAAATCTATGTCTCCTCCATCAACCCATTAACTCTTTGGGAGTAAGAGTACTTAAGGACGGTTCCTACTAATTCAAACTGGTATTTTTGTGCAGTTTACTGAATATGTGGGGAAAGCAGATCTTAATAATCCAAAAAGAAAATTGGGGGTAACCACGCATTTTTCTAAGATAATTAATCAACAATATTTGTAAAAAGCTTTCAAATACAAAGCAATGTATGGCATTCTTTTCCAAATTGAAGCTTAAGTATCTCTGAAAAATGCGTGGTTACCCCCAATTTTCTTTTATTTACCAAGAGCACTTGCTAAGTTCTGCTTTCTCCGCATAGTTTTAAACCGCGCAAAAATATCCCTGTATTAATAAGCACTACCCAGAGGAAATCCGACTATCAGGAGATGCGAGAACCTACATGTACACATATACAATAGTAGGCACCGTCCTTAACAGATTTTACTCTGTCTAATGCCAGACGATATGATAACTCGTCAAATGGGGGCAATTGCATCCTATAACAACCGAGGAGTGATTCAGGGCTAACCAGTCAAAATATATGTCCCCTCCATTTAGCCAAAAATGCCTGGGATTGAGACTTGACAGATTTGAGTCTATCTGATGCCAGTGAGATGACTTTACCCATCAACTGGGAGCATCCTGGGGTGCATGAAGGGTGAATGGTTTATAATACACATTGCTGATCAATGCAATAAATTTGGATGAACTAATTTACATGTATAATTTGTACTTTTGGTATCAGGTGGCAATCCACAAGTAATGTCAGGAGAAATCACAACACAAACTTGACAGCTCACAACAATAGGCCATTTAATTCCGAGTTGCTGTTTGCCTCGGTTTCGAAGTGAGTCTTGGTGCTCAACTATTGAAATGGAAATTAGTTTGATTTGCATAAGAATACGCAACTCATTTCCACATGACTAGTTGTGCACCAGGACTCGCTTTGATACTAAGGCATGCAGCAACTCAGAAATAGGCTATTATATAATATTAATTTTAAAATCAACACGAGACAACTTGGCATCTCAGGCAGTAGGGCAAACAAAACATTAGGAGAGAACTTTCTCTCTTTTGTAGAGTACCAACTAGATGTAAACAATTTGTCACTGACAGTTCTCTTCACACCCTCCCTCATCCTCCTTGGATTGGGTGTATGGTTTCAAGGTTCAGAAGAACTGGATTGCTCCTTTGTGTTACAGTTAAAATCTGCACAGCAACTTCCCCTAAGCTTGTATGCTTTGTTCATCCCCTGCTCTAGTCTGATCCAACATGCATGTGCGTTTACCATTCAGTTGGCAATGCTGAGGACATAAGCTGTGATGTTGTTTTCTAGCTGTCACACAGTCTCCCTAAGTCACATCGAATAACTAGCAACAAGGCAGAGTTCCCCTCAAAAATGTCATCTCATGCACTTTTGATCTACTTTGCTTTGCAAAAGCAAGCAAGATCACATTACCTGGTACCCATGAATACTAATTATTAACATTAACTGCATTTGCCGTTTTGGTGAAAGCCTCATTAATCAATCAACTTACAGTGTCTAAAATGTCAATTCTTCTCTTTGACTGCAAAATGTTTATCTGTAAGACATAACAAACTATTATTATGCAAATGATCATAATCCAGGCATACATAAAAACATTCTGTACAAAAAGACGTCTTCAATGAATGCATGAACATGTATGTATAAAATGTATATTATGTGATTTTGGAAAAAAAAATAGTGAATGTAATCAGCAACCCATATGGCATTGACAGAAAATAAATATTATTATTTTTTGAGTAAGTATGATTGGTTTATTTCCCAAAGTGAGTATTCCTGATTGGCTATTACATTGTGTGACGAACTGACACGAGCATGACGTGATCAGCATTGTCTAGACTCTCACTGAAAACAGCAAATTCGCCAATCAGATTGCAAGATTCCAAGCAACTGTGGTAAAATATAACTTCTTACTTGAAAAGCATAATCCAGGGCTGTGTGATTGAAACACGAATACATGGCTGTCACAATATTCTTTGCCTTTCAAAAATAAATAGAGAAGTTGGTTTATATTCAACTGTACACATTTACATTTTACAAAGGATAACATCATTTCCCTTTAATAGTTATGAAGACAATTCACTTTTTTTTCTTATACCTCCTCTGCTTCTGTTGGCCGGCAGTTACGTTGAAGCTGTGCATTCTTGTTCAAAGCACTGGAAAACAAAAATTTGATTTCAATTCCCATTGTTCAAAATGCCCTATGCATGTGCTATCTTACAGTAAAGTTTATAACCATAATAATATACATGAATTAAATTATTCGATTCTGATTGGTTGAGAGCAGCGCAGTTCAAGTGTAACACAGTGCAAAAAGTATAATACCAGTGCAAATTACTCATTGAAATTCTGGATTGTAATTGGCTAATAAACAATAGGGTTTGGTCAGAACCAATCAAATCTTTTGTTTTCAAATCAAGTGCGTGCCCTGGATGGCACAATTTATGGCGCAATTTTTCCCTGATTGCATGATACGTGTGTGCTTCTTCTACTAAACCATCTCAAATTTTTTTATGTATAAATTATCTATAAGTACATGTAATCACATGATTTTTCTCGTGCAATCTGGAATAAATACATGTAAGCACTAAGTCTTGTAAATTTTTTCAAAGACTACGATAAATTGTCATCGTTACCGTATATCGTTCAAAGTCGACGTCGTCGTCAGCATCAGAATCATCATCTACACTGATAACAAGAGCGATCCAAATTTGCACTTGCCATTGGTTGACTTTGAAAAAATTTACTCAACATGCTTCTTTATTCCAAATTGCACTCGAAATCATGTGATTACACTGTACCTATACTAATCGTCATTGTCGTTGTAATCATTGTCACAATAATGCACACATGCCTGCATTATTTTCTGCACGATAGGACAGTAATTCTGATAAATAACCATCACATTAACCCATTAACACCCCTGGGAGTTACATGTAGACTTCATCGCTTTTACTCTGTCCAAAGTCAGACGATTTCATTCGCCAACTGGGAGTGTCCTAGGACGCCAGTGAGGAGTGAATGGGTTAGTCTAGTTTTACATCGCAATAATACCGTAAACGTCCATGTATAAGCCGCATCCGTAGATAAGCCGCACCCCGAATTTAGAAGCGCAGATTTTGGAAAAAAATGTATTACAATAAAGTTTGAAGTTCCAGTAACGTTCTATTGCTATAAACCAACAAGGACAAACAATCAAGGTTGAAATTCCTTCGATATTGAAACAAAACGAACGAGTGCTTAGTAGACAAGCTTTAAATGTGGGGAGGAGTCTGGGCCACGGCCACGGCCACAGCCACAAAGATGTACCCACAATAGGTGAAAAAAGTCATGCAGAACAGGAGCTTGATAATGCAGTCAACAAATTTGCCGAGAAGGTGGTCAAGGACAATGAAACAGTCGGCCATTTACCTCGCGAGTACTCGCGAATTTGTGGTATTTTATCGCACGTGGTGGAAAGATATGCGTGGAAGTGACTGGCCGAAGAAGTAACTGCAAACAGCTGTGCGGAGGATTGGAGATTCCTTGTAGGTTGGTGTTTACTTGTTCGATTAAAGCGAAAATTAATCGCTTGAAAGAACTCTTGGAGAGCAAGATTCGCCCATAAACACTCGAAGACATAAACGGCTCCTTTAGGAGCCACCACTCATTAAAAGGTCAATAAACAACCGCAACATGCTCTCAGTTTCTTTTATGTTTCTTTACTGAGATCTTAAGAAGTTGTATGAATATTAATTAGGTTTTTTAAAACTCCAAACACAGATGTATCCATGGATAAGCCGCACCCTTGACTTTTGCCTTCAATTTTGTGAAAAAAAGGGCGGCTTATACATGGACGTTTATGGTAATTATTAATGACAAGGGCATCACATCAATTTCCAGATCTCAAGTGGTGTCAGCATGAACTTGTCTATTCACACCTCACTACTTAAAGTGCACCTAACCCCAAAATATTTTTTTGCTAAAATGAATCTTTGCAACTGTTCGAAACGCATTGCGGCCATTTTTTCATTTTTCTAACAAATGTCAAATGCTTCGAAAGTTGCGAAAATCCAAGCATCTTTTGTTCACGACCGAGTCAGAAGGGGAGTGGGTCTATTCCTGATTTGACGTCACAATCTACTTTGCATGCATTTTTACAAAGAGTTAATGCAATGTAAATCAGTTTTTGACGTCAAATCAGGAATAGACCCACTCCCCTTCTGACTCGGTCGTGAACAAAAGATGCTTGGATTTTCGCAACTTTCGAAGCCTATAAAATGCCAGGATTTGTTAGAAAAATGAAAAAATGGCCGCAATGCGTTTCGAACAGTTGCAAAGATTCATTTTAGCAAAAAAAATATTTTGGGGTTAGGTGCACTTTAACAGCATCACTATGCCTACCGGTATCTTCACATTGGTACAAAACTCAACAAAGTTATCTAATTTGACTTGTTACAAAACATAGGAGGCACACTACATGCATGCACGTTATGACGTATAATCCAGTTCCATTCGTTCAATGAACAAAACAAGGGAATTGACTTTAATCACACAGCTGCCATGTTGAGTCCTGAGGGATTGAAAACTTTTGTTTCTGCACACCGAAACTCATTTCCAAACATTTCAACTCGAAGCTGGGGGTACAAAATCTACAAATGTACAGTACTATGTCCAATATGGCCGCTGCGCGAATGAGGTCCATTTCTACACTGTAAACCTATTTTTTGGAAAAAAGCAATCCATATCATTAGTTTCCAACAATCCTTGCACTCACTTATCCAAATCGTCGCTGATCCTGTCAAACAGTTTTTTAGTCTCCTTGACTTTCTTCACCTCTCTGCAATAAATTACCCGTAATCAATATGACATACAGTACGTGTATGCGTTGGTAACAAAGATACTTATAAAATATCAACCTTCCCACACACATTAATGTTTTTGAAACATGGCAAACGTATCAAGACCTTTTATGCAAAACAGGTTGTTATTGAGTAATTGTTGCATCAAGGCTTGTTTTCCACTTAAACAGTAAATTTTCGGTTTAGTTTCATTGGTTATGTATACGCCTTTTCTTTTGTTCAGATTAAAATGACATTATTCTTATCGTTCGACAGACCTGACTTCTTATGTTGACCAAACAAAATTATGCAAAATTATGTTTCAATTCGCACCTGAAAAAACACGCAAAAAAGTTTGCCGCAGCAGGTTGAAATTGGTAGTAATGATGATGTGAAGTTGTCGAAACGTCATAAAACATTTACATTCAATTTGTTAATTTTCCTTTCGAAATGGTTTTCCAAATCTTTCTTTGCTGGAAATTAATTCACAAGCATGCACTTAACTGCACACTCAGTGTCACCCCCTGGATGAAGGGGCCTAACAGCCTCTTAGTGACACAGTCGGCTACTAGACTTACGTGTACATGTAAACCAGCTGCCTACTTCAAATTTTATTAAAACTCCCTGAACATTCAAAGGCCAGTCTGAGATAACTTTATTCGTGGATTAAAGTCACTATCTGTCAGTTTCAATCTGTGCAAAGATAATTGTATTGATGTGCTTACTAAAGCCATGAATAATTCACTATAGGAAAACAAAATAAAAGTCTTATTAATTTAGAATTCTTCATATCCTTACGAAAGCCGAATTCAATAATTGCTTTATTATTATTCAAAATCTTAAGTAACTGGGTAATAATTATTTTCTTCGCTCAAACTTAATTGTAAACCCATTTCGCTCTTTGTTTTTCTACTCACCAAAAATAACACAGCCTCGTCCTCAGGTTTTCTCTGTCAACGGTTCAATAATCTGTGCGCAGCGGGCTGCACTTTTGACATCATTTTGACGTCATCGGTACAATAATCTGCAGTGGCTACTATTGACATCATTGGTTCTATACGACAAAATTCTTTCTAAATTTGGTCAAGTCAGCAGCTGGTTATGGTGAAGTATGTGTGTGGTATAACCCATCAGAAACAGGGAGATATTTTGAAACAAATTATTATAATAATCAATGTCTGTAATCTGATACAGATTTCTCTTCATAACGTTTCCTTTGATTTTCCCAGTTAAAATGTCTTCAATAACCAAAAATACCTAGTGCACATTAAGAACGTGCCTACTATTGTTATTGTGCATACATTGTACGTTCTGCGCATCTCAAGATACTCAGATTTCCTTTCGGCAGTGCTTACTAATACAGGTTAATGCTTTGGTGCGCAATCACAGACAATACACACAACTTGGGCGTAAACGAGGGGCAGGGAATGTACTGGCAAGGCTCGGATAATACCCACCGCCGGTATGGACCACCGGATGAGGGGCCTCGGCAACTAGCCGAGGGGGTGCCTCATGCCTGTATTGCAAGGCGGGCATAGTTGCTGGCATAATGTCCTGGGGCCAAGTTAACCCAGTCCAGCAGAGTAACAATATGCCCCCTCCCTAACGGGGCTTCAGCACAGGGCTGAAGGGGTGCCGCAGGCAGCAATTCCCCGCCCATATTTTATTAAGGAGAACTATTGAATAGGTTACAGAAGCTCATAAGGAAAAATAAAATAAAATACAAAAGAACCAGAAAGCAAACAGGGCGGGGGGTAGGGATTAAATTGCTCAACGGAAAAAACAGAACTAGTTGAGCTTTGGAAATGTCAAACTGAGAAGGCTAGTATGGCGGTATTAATGAAATAGACAAATAAGGTAGTCACGTGATGGGAAGTCACGCTCTCCTCCCAGGCGCTGCCCAGTATTTGCTTACCAGCATTAACATCTATTTTATTCTAAAATATCATTTAATGCTTTGGTGCGCAATGAAAGACAATACACACAACTTGGGCGTAAACGAGGGGCAGGGAATGTACTGGCAAGGCTCGGATAATACCCATCGCCGGTATGGACCACCGGATGAGGGGCCTCGGCAACTAGCCGAGGGGGTGCCTCATGCCTGTATTGCAAGGCGGGCATAGTTGCTGGCATAATGTCCTGGGGCCAAG
Organism: Montipora capricornis; assembly: GCF_036669925.1. Taxonomy (NCBI): domain Eukaryota; kingdom Metazoa; phylum Cnidaria; class Anthozoa; order Scleractinia; family Acroporidae; genus Montipora; species Montipora capricornis. The sequence continues at coordinate 8,580,093 of NC_090888.1, read as the reverse complement.
TTAACCCAGTCCAGCAGAGTAACAATATGCCCCCTCCCTAACGGGGCTTCAGCACAGGGCTGAAGGGGTGCCGCAGGCAGCAATTCCCCGCCCAAAACGCCGAGATAAACGAGGAGTGCCCTGTGCGAAGCCCATTTAGTGGTTTTGCTCCCAATTTGACAGGGAGAAAAAATGACCCCATCTCCACGGAGTTGCAATAGCGAAAAGCAAACATTGCCTGCCCCAAAGGTGAAAGTAGAGAACCGACGAGTGGAGATAGGGGTCGAAAGTACGACATGAGCATAAAAAAAAAATAATAATAAAAAAAAAATAAAAATAAAAAAATAAATAAAAATAAAAAATAAAATAAAAAATAAAACAAAAAACCAAAGCCAATGGGCATCGCATAGAGACTGGAGGGGATAGGACCCTCACACAAAACAATTAACTGGAGGGGATAGGACCCTCGCACTAGACATTTGAATGGAGGGGATAGGACCCTTGCACAAAAAATTTGACTGGAAGGGATAGGACCCTCGCACTAAACATTTGACTGGAGGGGATAGGACCCTCGCAAAAAACATTCGACTGGAGGGGATAGGACCCTCGCACAAAACATTCGACTGGAGGGGATAGGACCCTCGCACAAAACATTCAGCTGGAGGGGATAGGACCCTCGCACAACACATTTGGCTGGAGGGGATAGGACCCTCGTGCAAAACATTTCCGTCAAAATAGTCATTTCCAATAGTACTACATGAACTTGAGAGGGCAGAAAGCCTAAGGAAAGAGAATGTCACAGAAAGCCCTCAAGTGCCGAATGGGCCTTTTTCCTTTTTTGTTTTAAAGGAGAAACATGGCATTAACCTTAGGAGAGTGGTATCAACCATGCGATGGATGGCATGTGGATGAAACGGGGATGAAAGACAATCGTATCGAGGAGAAATGAGGATAGGGGGGGGGGGGGCAAGCAAACGCACACAGCAGGCTTCCAGGGGGATGCCAACATGATTGCTGTACCCATAGGTGAAAACACTATAGGTTCAGGACAATACAGGAAAATATGAATTAAGTTATCCAAGGAACTGTCATAGATCATTACTGATTGTTAGAAAAATCCAAGTTTCAATGAGATACTCAAGTGCTTTCAAGGATTCCAGGGGGTTGTTAGCAGGAGGAGCAAGAGGCCAATGACTGAGGAACCTGACATATTGTTTCCTTTGGAGTCCTGATGTAAGCTTGGATTCCAGCGACCCAGAATTTGAAGAGCCAGTTGAAAATGCCAGTGATTCTGCTGGTTGTAGCAGCACCAATACTAAAGCTGTGAGAGGCAGAGGAGGAGCTGTCATTGTCACAGAGGTTTAAGAGAGACCATAAGTTGTTGGTGTGTGAAGTCTGGGTGAGATATGGTCCACAGGAGAAGCTGAAGAGTAGCTGGCCAGGGTCTTGAGTTGCAGTTTTGAGCATATAATCTTGCAGGGCAGACGATGCATAAAGGTCTGAGTTTGACCTTGCAAAACTGAGCCTGGCTGTCTCCCAGAAAGGGTCAGTTTTGGACTTTTAAATTGCAGTGTCAAATGAAGTAGGGTGAAGGATGTTGGGATGGAAAGAAATGTCTGTTCTAGCAAGGTGGGACTGAGGGTCGAAATTGCCATTGCAGGTAAATTCGCTGCTTCTTAAGAAGCCAAAAAATGAAAGGGTAAATGCAGCCCATAACATAAAGGAGTCAACATTTGGTAGACTTAAAAGGTTGTAACTTAGTATACTTAGATGCTACAGAGAACTGATGAGGTGATCAGGTGGCAAGCCTTCTTGCATTCCCATGGGAGAGCTTGATCCCCCTCAAACTTTTGTGAAGGACTGGCATAGCCAGAATGTCCAGGAGACAGCCAGACTCAATGTGAAGGTTGTCAAGTGCTGCCAGATAAACATAATCGTGCTGTAGGAGCCTGTATTGCACAGATGAGTAACAAAAGGGATCAGGGTGAACTTGTGAGCAGGTCGAACAGGGAGGGGGATATGGAAAGCTGATTAAAAATGAAGGGGCACTCCGTAGGCCAACGGGACGGGCTGTGTAGAGGTAGTAGTGGTTTTTCCGGGCCATTCCCTGGAGCTCCCTCAGGGGTGAATGGGGATTATTCTGGAGGCAGGTTACGGGGTCTGAAATTGCACCTTCCTGGTTGCTAATGCGACTAAAAAATTGAGTACTGGCGACCAGAATTTCACAACTGGTCACCATTGTTAAGGTCAGATCTGTTTGCCAAGAGGTGTCTTACTTTTTATCCTGAGACTGTTTTGAAATAGAAATGAAGGAGTTTTTCCGTTAACAACCTCCATAACCTCACAAGCCGTTGTTTCTCATAAAATATGTATTGCAGGGGGAAAAACGACTCAGTAAAGAGATTCAAGGACTGGTGTGAGGAATGTACCACTATGGCGGATTGTGTTCGACAGGGTGTGACTAGTGTTTCCGTAGCTGAAATTTTCGACAAACTAGGGGGCAGATAGATTTCATTATTACATGTACATTCAAGGTCGGATACCTTTGCTCTCCAAAATGTGCGCTTTTGAAAGTGAAAAGATAATGCTTGACACAGACACAAGACCATGCGGTCGTTGCTTTCTGGTATCCATAAAACAGGTCAAAATGTACTAGTTAATTTGGACCCTGGGTTAGATGTCTGTTTTAGAGGGGGAGGTTTGTGGCTGTTTTCCTACGAAAGTCAACATCATAGGAAGGCCATGCCAAGCCCGCAACTTCCTTTGGGTAATTGAATGGTCGCTTGATAGGGGAACATCTCTACCGCCCTTTGGGGAAAAGAAGTGAGAAGTGCAGAACCAGGGGTGGATCCAGAGTAGTTCAAGTGACTTGCAGAAATCACTCAAATTTCTTCCAAACCTTATTTTTCAGCCCTTTATTGCAGTTCACGAAGTCAACTATCCTTCTTGTTTTAATTTTTTTGAGAAATATGACAAGAAAATTGCTCCCAATAGATCGACAGATAAACAGCTTACTCCAACAACAAATCAAAAGAAATCGCGAAATTCTGAAATCCCTGTTCAAGACAATAATTTTTTGCGAAAGAAACAACATAGCCCTCAGAGGTCCACGAGATGATGATCCACAAAATGCCAGTCTTTCTGGAAACTTTCAGGCACTATTAGAATTTCGAATTGACAGCGGCGATCAAACACTGCAACGTCACTTGAAAACTGCACCCAGAAATGCGACATATTTACAACTGTGGGTGCTATCATAGTGAATAATTTGTCGCAGGAAATCAGGGGGAGCAATTATTTTTCTATTATGTCTGACGAAGCAGCTGACGTATCAAACAAAGAAAAAATCTTTCAGTGGTGATCAGATTTCTTGATTCAACCAAAACAGTCAGAGAAGGGTCTACCTTTGTGAGGATGGAACGACAGGAGCAGCTTTCAAAGATTTAATATAGCTGATTTAGGATTATCTATGGATGACTGTCGAGGCCAATGTTATGGTGCGGGAAAATGGCATTCGGAGAGCACCAAATTTCAAATTTTCTTGGGGGAGCATGCCCCCAAACCCCCCTAGTTTAGTTGGTGCAAATCACTCATGAAAAATCCTGGATCCACCCCTGAGAAAACCATACAGAAAATGCCGACAAGAATCGAGCTGGGCTTACTTTTTCCGAGAGGAGGGGGGAACTCTTTGTGGTTTACCGATAAAGGAAATGGAAAGCCCGGGAAGGTCGTTATCTGGAAGGCGCGAGTTTTCTGGCAGCACCGCGACAAACTCAACATACTCACCCTTTAATGTTGCGCGTTTAACTTTGGTTGGAACATGTGCTGATAACGGCGACTGTCCTTGAAAAATGGGGAAGGAATGTTGTTGCTGGCACTGGGATGGTTGAGAAGGCTGGCGATGAAGTCGAAGTCGTCGGTGAGTAGCAAATGGCGGGAGTTTGTCGAGGTTGCACAGATTGAGGCGGAGGCTATTGAGGTTGGAGCAGGAACTGATTTGGCGGTAGATTCCTCGATTTTCGTCCACGATGATGGAAATAAGAGTGGCTAACGTGGTTGGGGACGTGTCTGTGTGTGAAGCTCTTCTTGCTTGGACGCCATCTTGGAATAAAATTTGACCGTTTTGACCGCTGTTTCAAGCAGCGCATCGTCAGGGATGGTGACAATTGGTGGGTCTATATAGGATGAAACTTCCTCAGCAGAGGCACTTGAAGTAAAGGGGGTTCACGGTGGAGCGTGAACGTTTCTCTGCGGGTCAGATGGACGCTTGGTGTACGCGAGCTACAAGATGGTGCGGAAGGAACAACGGTGTGAAGCCGTCCAATAAATTGTTCCCGAGTTCCAGTAATAAATAAAAGGTTTGAGATAGCAAGGGGCGTAAAAACCGCGTTTGTGAGGTCAGCAAATTCCCCAGCAAAGATTAAATTGCTCAACGGAAAAAACAGAACTAGTTGAGCTTTGGAAATGTCAAACTGAGAAGGCTCGCATGGCAGGATGAATGAAATAGCCAAATAAGGTAGTCACGTGATGGGAAGTCACGCTCTCCTCCCAGGCGCTGCCCAGTATTTGCTTACCAGCATTAACATCTATTTTATTCTAAAATATCATGATATTTTTGCACGGTTCAAAACTATGCAGAGAAAGCAGAACTTAGCAAGTGCTCTTGGTACATGTATCCAAAAAGAAAATTGCGGGTAACCATGCATTTTTCAGAGATAATTAAGCTTCAATTTGGAACAGAACACCATACATTGCTTTGTATTTTAAAGCTCTTTACAAATATTGTTGATTAATTATCTTCAAAAAATGCGTGGTAACCCCCAATTTTCTTTTTGGATTTCACTAACACTTGTTAAGATCTGCTTTCATCGCATAGTCAGTAAACTGCACAAAAATACCTTTCAATTAGTAGGCACCATCCTTAACATGTAAATGCTGACGCTTACTAAGTCATATCTGCATAACATTTTACAAGCTATTGGCTTTGTCTCAAGTTTGTAAACGTGATGCATATCTGACGCTCATATTGTACAATAATACATGTCACCATGAACATCCACAATCTAAGCACATCTAATTAATTGAAGGCGAGTACCAAAGGTTAAATGGCCAACGTTTAACGTGAAGTACACGTATATTAAAATTATTTCATGCTCAGGAGGATAGTGACTTATCCAATGAATAAAGTTATCCGGCTCGACTTTAAGTAAACAATCCGTGCACTGACCAGTAGGACTGAAAATACTGTAACATATATCAAATTTAACAAGCATCAATTAAAATTCACAGGCTATATCAGCCCCCCCGCGCCAACCAAAATAAAATTTTCACAGACATCTGACTTACTCTTTGATGAATGCCTGTAGAGTACTGGAAATAGATCTTTGGGCTTGCTCCAAAAGGATCTGAGACAACCAAAGGTTAGATACACATCGTAAAAAAATTATTGATCATTTCATCAACAGTCCTGAGCTTATAAAACTTTAAAAAATGGTGTAGGTTTTACTTCCCAGAACAGACTTCACTATTACAGCTGTAACAGAATTCACGCGAGAAAAATATAAACAGCACAAACAAAAACAACAATGGATTTTTGACACAAGAGCTTTTGGCACATTCTGACTATTTGCTAATGACAAACAAATTAATTTTGCTTCCTGCAGTCTTAATTAGCAGTTTTGGTAAGTAAGGTTTTGGTATAGGTATTAGCTTGTGTGGTTATTCAGCTCAGCATCAGAGTTAGGTTAATTTGCAACCAAACTAGGTCATTTTCAACTTAGGCCAACTTGTTTCAGCCTAGATAGAGTTGTTTCAACCTAAACAACGCAATTTGTTTCATATTAATTTAGTGAATCATAGCAAAAACACAAACTATCCAAATTCGCTAGTTTTTTTGTAGGTTAAAGAAAAATGACCTAGTTTGGCTGTTGATCACGACATTTCATAATTATTATGTAAGCCTCGTCAACAAGACATGTTAAAAAAACCACCTACACAGAATAATTGTAGCTCAATAGTTTTCAAGATTTAACACGAAACTACAGCATACAACTTGGTACCTTTAAATAAGTCTGCAGCTCAGTCAAAGCCCAAGAGAACTTGTGAAGTGTAGAAGAAACAAGTTGATCACCTTCAAAATACTTTGTCAGAGTGTCAATACCACCAGCCAATTCACTGCAAAAAAGATTGTTTACAGCGAAGGCCAATAGAATTATTACACCCAATAATTACAACCAGGCCATCTACAACTTGTATGTACATGTGCACGATTTTTTTTCTTATCAATTACAGTGTATTTCCTGTTTTTAAAAAGAATAATATTATTATTCTCAAGATCCCCTTCCTAAAATAATGAAGATTGCATCAACCCATTGACTCCTGGGAGTGAGATTTAAGGTGGCTCTGGAACAGTTTCAACACTTGAAAGAAACGTTCCTATTAGAAGGATTGACACTACAACACTTTATCACTTAACAGCAATCTTACATGGTACCATATCCAGGGCTCGAAATTAACGAAAAATCCAGTCGCATCTTGCGATAAGATACGAAAATTTAGTAGCAATTTCGCAAAGTTTAGTCGCAAAATTGCCGCACTGCATTGTGTTGTAAGGGGTTTAGCAAAAAAAAATATGAGCCCGCAATACTTGTGTGTAAAGAGACCGCTGAAAATGGCGAATGATCGAAGGAATGGATCTAAATTACTCTACAATTACGCTATCTTCAGAGAAAATTCACAGTGAGAAACAAAATAATTTTGTCATTTATTTATTTGTTTTAGCAAAAG
>NC_090888.1:8565828-8570828 GCF_036669925.1 Montipora capricornis | reverse complement strand
TAACTGAACATTGCTGACTCTTTGGAAGCATGCAGAATCTTAAGACAGTTAACAACATTGTACATCCGACCACAATGATTATTTGCTGTTCAAATGAAAGATCCAAAGCAACATTAACAAGACAAATCGAAGAACAAAAACAAGGAGCAAGGGTGGCACAGTCGGTTAGTGCGCAGCCTTAGTGCATAAGGTCCAGAGTTCGATCCCAGATCTCACATCCTTGTTTCAACTTCTTTCCTTTCAATGTAGCCTAAGTGCACGTAGCTTTAAATACCCTTATTTAACAGACCACTGATGGAATTCGAAGGAGGGAGGTAAAATGAGTGCACCACCGGCTTCCTGGGAGAATACTCTCTACAGAGTAAAGGAACTTCTGACGTTAAAGTGCACCTAACCCCAAAATATTTTTTTCGCTAAAATGAATCTTTGCACCTGTTCGAAACGCATTGCGGCCATTTTTTCCTTTTTCTAACAAATCCTGCCATTTTATAGGCTTCGAAAGTAACGAAAATCCAAGTATCTTTTGTTCATGACTGAGTCAGAAGGGGAGTGGGTCTATTCCTGATGTGACGTCAAAACCTGATTTACAATGCATTAACTCTTTGTAAAAATGCATGCAAAGTAGATTGTGACGTCAAATCAGGAATAGACCCACTCCCCTTCTGGCTCGGTCGTGAACAAAGATGCTCGCAACTTTCGAAGCCTATAAAATGACAGGATTTGTTAGTATAATGAAAAGATGGCCGCAATGCGTTTCGAACAGGTGCAAAGATTCATTTTAGCGAAAAAAATATCTTGGGGTTAGGTGCACTTTAAATAAGGTGTACCTTTACCTATCCACTGGATAAGTAGTGATTTTAATGGTGTTTATCTGCAGCATATATGTTGCAAGTAAAATCCGTTCTCAGGTTGAATCCGTTTTAACCTAGGTTAAATTCCTGATCCGCATTTTACCTTGGTTGAATTATGCCCTCAACCTAGCTTAACCACCCCCCTCCCCCCACCTAAAAAGGATACTTATACCTTCCCTCCTCTTACGCATCTCAACACATCTTCTTAATCATCAATTTCTGTATTGATGCACTTATTAATTCAGTCTCAACATTACAACATAGTAAGCAAACAAAGAACTGTGCTATGCACTCACCAGTACTCGAACTCGCACCCTCCAGATCTGTACTACTGTGTCTTCACCACTACACTACAACGACGAACATGCTCAACCTAACACACTTCTTTTTATTATTTACTTTTCTATGATAGGTATAATATAAACCAAAACTAATCTTAACCGGACCCTAATTTTTCTCTACACTTAATTTAGGCTCCAAAAAAAGTTACTTCAATCCATCTGAGTGCGTATTCAACCAAGGTAAAATGTAGATCACCAATTCAACCTGAAAACGGATTTTACCCGCTACATATACATGTATAGAGATTTACCCCATGGATAGCACTATCCAGCTGATGTCAGACCTCTCATATACTTTGTGACACCACAAATTAAAAGAACCTTGGGTATTACGTTTAAAAGGCAAGTTACAAAACAATCACAGAAATTGAAACAAAATAATGTACAGCATCTATGATTTGGTTTCACCAAAAAAATTGATGAAGGTTGAATTATGTGCCTACCACAGTAAAAAGATAATTAACTGATGTCTTTGTCAGAGCAAATTGAAGAACTGTGGGTTGTTTGAGGTTATAATAAGAAAGCAGTGGAAATACACTGTATGCCACTACAGAAAGTACAGAATTCAGGGCCACACGGGGTCAAAACATGCAAAGCCTTTAAAGAATAAAACATATAAATATAGGCAATATTAATATATTTTTCAATGAGAATAATATTATCGAAGTAAGGGCCCTGTATTTTGTACATGTAGTTGACAGTCTTCTGGAAAATTCTAAGGTCAAGTTTCTTTTATAATTTTTTCATCTTTGATAGGCTCATTTTAAAAAAATCTAAGTTGAAATTCATATTTATCAACATGAACTTTCAACTGCATGGATTCTGTCACATCACAAGTACGTTGGCTGTCTTTCAACATCTTGAACTGCTTGGCGTAGAAAGTAAATTATGAAATGGCAGGGTACGGTACAAAAATAACTTTTTCGCTTTCGTTACGCGCGAGTTACGTACGTATTATGCGTCTAATAACGAGGCTATAAGCTGTGTTGTCCTTCTTCAAAACTGCACAGCATGTACCAGAAAAATGAAAAAAGAAACCAAATCTGTGCACTTTACACTTCATACGTGACTCTAAAGTCACAAGGTATAATTCTGAAAGGTCATAATTATCTAAGTTTTCTTAATATTCTAAACGTCGAGTCGCTGAGAAAAACAATTTTGAAGTGATAAAGTAATCCAATTTAAACGGACACCATGTCGAGAGAAAGCATATCACAGTGAGCTAAGCTAAACTGATTGACGCGCGCCTCGCCGACTGAGAAAAATAGAGTACAATTCCACCTATCTATAATCCAGATTTAAACTCTTACCTAAAACGAGGAGAATCCTTTAAGCATTCTTCAAATTCGACTGCTTGCTTCATGGCTGAGAACTCCAAATCCCGTTTCTAAAAAAAAGAACGCCTTCAAGACGGAAAGCTTTGTTGTGTTTTCGCTTCATCCGCCATGTTTAATACTCCAAAGTGCGGAGTCACTTGTACCCAGACTGTATCCATATAACGAAGCGCGGGACAGAACTCGCGGGTATCCCGTGGTAAAAAGGGAGGAAGTCCATCTCGTTTTGTCAACAAGTATGGTAGCCTCCCCGTAACGAACGCCAACGACATGTCTGCGGGGAGCAAGTCAACAGGGTCAAATTACTCGTAAGTGTTACCTATTCGTTTTTCAGAAACAGTTGATAAGAAAAAATAAGCTCTCTTGAAGCTGGAATTAGTCTTTCGCAAATTTCAGATCACCGACGACGTTTCTGGCTGGCAAGAAGTCATATGAGGTATGCTCAATGTAGACTCCCCAACGAGTTAATGCAGCTTGCTTGAACGGTTAGTTAACGGAGAAAGTCAAAAATTGAAAACACTAATGAGGAATTGAAAGACATGGGACGAGATAGGACCCCCTAGTACATAATCGAGAGACGTCCACTGAGAGGAAAAACACAAAGCTGTGATGAAGTTCAAATGTTATTTAAACTTAGCACGTATTCACATTTACTCAAACATAATTTTTTAAGCTATATCACTGAAAAGCAAAAAAAAACTGACTTTCAATTCACAAAAGATATTTTCACAAGAAACCGTCTTAATGAGTACGCATGCAAAAGCAATGAAATTTCGTCAAAATTGATTTCCTCAATATTCGGTCTTAGTTATAATATTTAAAAATCTGGCGATATTAGAAACTTTCGTCAAGTTGTGAATAGCTAATTTTCGTTGAATAGCGTAGCTTTGTCAAGCTTCGTGATTGCGTTGCATGAATCAAACTTTGAAGCAAAGACATTAGGCCTTCCGGCTCTCTTGTCTTAAGACCAAAGGACACTCTCAAATTTTCTCCTAAGCTGGATTTAAGCCATAAAACTGGCAATTAAAACCTATTTCAGATTTTCTAATCATCACTATAAAAATGAATAAAATGAGTTTGTTTTTTCCCTTAAACTGATTAAAGCTATCCTAAAAAAAATGTGAGTCGTGGACCTATATTTTCTTCGCAGCCATACGACAAAAAACTAAATTTAAGCTAAGTTGAAATAATTAGTTGTGACCCAAGCATCTTCATCCAGGATCAGTCATCAGTTGTCGGGAATTGGCTTTAAGATCTTTTTATCCGATCAGGATCTAACATTGCAATTACTTGTTCTTATCTTCGTCTCTCCTTCGCTTTGCTTTGCGTCGACAATTGTGTCTGTCTTTCGAGTAATGAGGAGCAGACGGCGGTTTTGGAACAACAGCTGTTTCCGAAACTTCCTCAAGTGAATCATCTCTTTCCATAGGACAAAGGTGAGGAGAGCTACATGTATTACCTGTACAAGTGATATTGCCATTACGAATTTTAGCAGGTGGAAGCTTTACCGTTTCTGAGCTTGTCTGAGGACTTCGTTTGAGCCCCGAGTCACAAATAACGACAGATTGCAACGATCCTGAATTTTTCTTAGAATTCCCTTCAATCTTTGGAAGGAAGGAAGCTCGTCTTGAGGTCTTAAGTTCTTCATTAGAAAGCCTTAACGGCGAATTTTTGTCTGCAACCGTAAAGCTATTCAGTGGCACGTCACCTTTTGAAGCTCTGTAAATTTCGGTAAAGTTTGACGGCTTCCCGTCCACTTTGCTAATCAACGGAGATCGCTTTGAATTCCAAGAACAAGAGTTCGTAGCTCTCGCATAATTCATGTAACTTTGACTGCCATTCATGAACTTGTTTGGCACATACACTGGACCAAGCAATTGTTCTCCTACTCTGGCATTTTCGACTTCACTGAAAGGTGTTGGAGGGCGCTCCATGTTTGAAACTTTTTGCAAGGCTAAAATCGCCGGGTCGATACAACGGGTTACTTTAACCGTTTCGTGGTTTCCTCTTTGAGTCTTTGGGACTTGATTTTCTCTCGATGCTTTATTCGGAGAGTGCTTTTTCTTCATTTGGAAAAAGTATGAACCGTTTGACTTTCACTAAAAATTAATAGCTTGTTTTTTTTCTTCGAGATGAAGTGGCGCTAAAGAAACGTCATAATAGCGCGCCCTTGTCGCTAATTGGCTCCGTTCATTGCAGAACAGCCAATCAAAACACAGAAGACCCACTTCCTCATGGAAAAACAAGATTAGCAACACAAATCAAGTGTTGAATTGAGAGAAGAAAATGTCATGCTTCACAAAAAACGACAAAGTTGTCTCTCTGTCAAGATCCCTTAATTTTTTGAAATCTAACAAATGCCGAAATAATTTGGAGGATTAAGATCAAGCTGAAATTAAATTTATTTTTATTGTAGCATTTAAGAGGGTTCTCTGCTGTTCTCTGGATTATTTACGGTCTGGCTGGCCTTAACC
>NC_090888.1:8495828-8560828 GCF_036669925.1 Montipora capricornis | reverse complement strand
ATGTAGCTGTTTTTTAATCGCTCTGAAAAAAGACAAATGATTCAAGTACAACAAGCGCTGGCTTGGTAACGCGTACAACTGTCCAATAAATTACAAAGTGTGCTATAATGCTGAAATCAGGGCTGTCGATAATCAAGGAGGGGGGGGGGGGGGGGAGATAGCAAACATACGGCAAGTAAAAGCCCGGTCAAACTGCTTCAACATTTACTTCAACATCCGTTCCATTTTGCTGAACAGCGATGTTAAAACCGTTTGTACACCCCCCCCCCCTCTTCCCAACCGTGTTGAATCGAAGAATGAGCAGCCTCGTTTCCACCCCTTTTCCTTCGCCGCTTGGGGGAGGGGACTGGATGTCGAAGCCGTTGACGCGGGTCCTAGAAGAAATCATTTATAAAATATTTGAAAGAACCAGAAAACTGCAAGCTGTTGAAAGCACGTCTTAATCCTCAATAAACGATCACATTTGCCCGACTCATAAATATAAGAGGGAATCTCTCGGCTATTTTGGAGTACTTACTATTGAAGGATAATGTGAAGTGCTAGATTTCTACCCATGTAAACCATGTGAGCGTTAGCCATTCTTATGGAATTGGGCCCAAAAAAAGGAAGAGAAAAACTCTGATCAGGGTGGGAATTGAACCCACGACCTTCGGGTTAAATCACCGCTGCTCTACCTACTGAGCTTCAAGGTCAGACGGGAATTTAAAGATGTCAATTTCATGGCAATGAATATGTACAATTACCACTTGGAGGGTTACGTTTTTGGAAACGTTGGCCGTGTAGCACTTATATTTCAGCAGAATTAATTGTTGGAGAGAAATGTAAAGTGCTAGATTGATACCAATGTAAATCATGTGAGCTTGGTTTACATGGGTAGAAATTTTTAGCACTTCAAGTGCTACATGGGTAGAAATCTGTATGTTGGAGTACAGTGCCTTTCCTTGAATAAGAAGGAAATTAAAATAATCCCATTAACGTTATTGTAACGGTTACAAACAACGAAGGCTGTGTCCTTCTGCAGTAAGTCCTGAGCTCTAGGAGGTTTGAATACCAAATGAATGAAGAGTTTTAGGCTTCGTCTAGTTTTCTGGGATCACAACTTATCTCGATCCGCAAGCCGTTCCTTGGGGAAAGCACACGAAGGCACATCTCTAGAAGAATCGAAAGTTTCTGCTGAGACGCACAAAGGAGTAAAAACTCGCGGAATGGGTCTTATTATTTGTGGGTACACTGTGGTTTGGCGAATTGGCTTTATGTATTCCGAGAAAGCACAACAAGTTTGCGGAAGATCGCAGCAGCCTGGGACTTTCGGCGGGATTAATGGCCCAGTTGGGTAGGGGCTGGGTGTTAAATATGACAGTCCTTCCTCTCTGAATTCAACTGAACTTGTCCCTGAAACAAGAGCAGAGATACGTTATAACATGAAGTGTGAATAATTAAATTGTTATACCTCCCAACTCAAATACGTTTTCCGATTGGAGGAGGTGTCACGTGGGTCAAACTCACTAACTCCCTTGGCTTCGCCGAGGGTAACACTGAGGGCGATGGGAAACAAACTCACTGTTTCTCGTGGGGCCAGTTATTAAGTATTAAGTACTTATTAAAGAGGTTCTGTCGCCCCCCCCCCCCCAAATCCCACCTTTGGCAAGTGGCAATTCTGTATTTCACTCGACTGAACTGCCCCTCGCACTAAGCGACCTATCTGGGAATGCGGCCCTTTTTCCGTGAAATACAAAACATTCGAGCATTTCATTCCATTCCAATTACTTTTTAGAAATGTGATGACATCTTAGGCCCCGGACGCACTGGCCAAATTTTTGTTTATTTTGCGAAAAAATCTGTCACCAGTTCCCTGAGACAAGTGCGCCCGGTGATTTTTAGATCTACCAAATTTTGTCAAGGTTTACCAAATAACTTCAAAGACGCCGTCGTCCTGCCTCGGAGCAGGACAAATTTTTGTCAGGCGTGAGATCTGACAGATTTGTTAATTAACATGCCATGATTTGAAGGAAAAATTGGATCTCTATTTTTAGTCGGAGTATTTCAGTCGGCCTTCTACGGACAAATCTGTTGTGGTATTCTAGAACCAGTTGCAGTCATACAAGGTGAAGCCTCCACTGGCATAGTAGAAGTAGCAACTGCCTCTGCTGGAGTTTAACGAATTCCAGGATGAAAAAAAATAGAATGCAAGCAATAATATGCCGAGGGAACATATTCGATCCAAGCGGCTAAAGATCACCATAAGCCCATGACTCCTGAGATCTCATGTAACCTTTGCGGCGAACAAAGCGCAAGCGATGGTGTTTATTTTCGTGTGATTGACACTTGTGGTTAACAAATATTTTGCCGTGTCTCAGTGCGCCCACGTTTGACAAATTGAAAATTTGGCAGAGACAAATTTTGTCGAGATTTTTGGAAGGGCCAAACAAATTTTGTCACTCCAGTGCGTCCGGACCATTGACTCCCAGTTAATTGACCTAATTACATTTAACAATTATTCGCCGAAGGAGAGGTGTTTTATCGTGTTGAGCTGGACAAAAAGTCTTTCTATTTTATAAACACGTAGAGTAAATATATCGACGCATAAACGAAAATGAGACAACAAATTCGTGATAAAATTTCGGGTGGAACCTGATACATTTTGAAAGTAAGAAGAATCAAAGTAATTAAAAAAAAAGTTTTTCTAGTTAAAAGATAGTGTATTGATAAGACGAAGAGAGTATAATTATTTACCAGAAGGAATCGTCGTTTGCACTATGTCGGCTGAGAGCTTGCTGTTCATTCTACGAATAAAGTCCACCGTAATCTCCAGAATTTCAGCTTTTTCAAGCCTGCAACCCTTTTTAATCTAAAACAAGAGAGAAAACTCTTCAAGCAGTTAAAATTTCGTCGTGTAATTTGTTTTGAGTTGAAGGAACATCGTCAACAAAAGCGTGCACTTGCTTGCCATCCTTAATGAACGCGAGCGAAGTGTCTTCTTGCAAAACCTATTGATGGTTTTCGCGAAGCCTTCAAGCTTACCTCGAGTTCCTTGGCTTCAGGAATGAGCTGTTTGATCTCATTCAGACAGTCATTTATTCTTCTTCGTCTTTTGCGCTCCATCTCTGGTTTTCTGGGCGACTTGAAGAAAAGTTTATACAAAAATCATTCATATGGATCACTTTGCAAGTAGCCAAAACAACGAACATGCCATTCAAGATGGCATTTGACAAAAACGGGCTGAAAAAAAGTTGTGGTGAATTAAATTGGCTACATACCTGGCGTTTCGAGTTAGAGTGTTTGGGCATTTCGTTGATTCTTTAACTAAGCAGTTATAAAAAAAACTTCTTTGTTAAGACCCTGTTTCACAGAGCAGAACAAATCGAGAAGTGCAGAAAAATTTTAGTCGTGTGTTAAGCTCGTGTCGTGTAAATTGTAAGTTTTGGCGCTTTTTTCTGCCCGCGGTACGCGCCCGACCATTTTCACCACCCCAGTCCTATTGGGATGGAAACGGGTTTGGAGGTGTGGCAGGGTTAACATGGAAGTCTAAGAAGCTAGCCGTCCGGGGCCCGTTTCTCTAAAGTCCCGAAAACTTTTCGGGCGCGAAAAGCCGTTTGTGAAACTGCTAACCGCTTGTTTTAGAAAGCCAATCTTTTGACGTGTTTTCAGGGCAAAAAAAAGAAAAATGACTATTAAGTTTGACGACTTAAACCCTCTCCGTTCTTGAGATAGAGAAGGGACTTTACGATATACGACGACGGCGGTCGACGAAAACGTCACTTCAAAATATAACTTGGCTCTATCTTAAAGTGGTACTACGACCAAAAAAAAAAATTGTTTTTCCTTTGGATTTCAAAACTATGTTAACTAAACACTAACTCACCCAAGTTTTAAGTTCTGATTTTAAAAAGACACCTGTTTATTTTAGCTGGAATTTTCTTATTTATTGGTCCGCCATTACTAACTTTAAAATATTGAGAGAGCTGGGTCGAGGAGAAAATGACGTCAAACACTCACTAGTTTAAGAATGCAATGCGTGTGTACGCGGCCTAATTAATATGCAGCACGGGAGTTTCGGGCTTTCAGACTTTTCAACCCGTGTTTTGCATATATAATAAATTGCGTTTACACGCTGAAATTTTAAGCTAGTGAGTAAATGACGTCATTTTCTCTAGATCCAACCCTCCGAGGTCCAATTGGCCAGTTTTGAACGTGAGTAATGGCGGACCATGAAATCCAAAACTTACACTCAAAATAAACAGCCTTTGGATAAAACTCAAAGCTCAAAATTTTGCCAGTTAGGTGTTAAGCGAACGCGCTTTCAAAATCTGAAGGAAAAAAGGAAATGATTTTTCGATCATAGTACCACTTTAAGCCTTTCGCGATCATTCAGTTTTGTTCACCTCCTACAATATGGGTGAAGTATCCTAAAAATAAGTTGGTACGAGCGGTTTCAGAGTGAAAACAGAGAACGAAAGATTCCGTTGCACGCTTAGGTTGTCGCCAAAACCTCAAATTTGATGATCTCACGTCGTCATGCAGAGGACTGCAAAAAATACTGGCTAAAATCCGTGCTGCACGTGCAGCACGATTATTTATGCTCTTTTAACCAATGATATTATTGTTTTGTAGCCTGTGTACAGACCGCCCCTCCCCTCAACAAAAAATCGGAGAGGAACGGTCTGTGATTTACCGTTGATAATCGTGTTCCATACCACGTGATTTTTCCTGGAATGTGTGGAAAATGATTTGATTGGTTATTACCCATCGATCATTACATCATTGAAACAACGAGTTTTGATTGGCTTTTATTTTTATTTCTCCACAACAACACCGTGAGAACCACCGTGAGAGATTTTACGATGAGTTCGTTCGTGTGTACTTCGAGCACGGTACAAAATACGAATAAAAATCTTTTTGATTGTCAAAGAGGTTTTTCTTTTAAAGTACGAGCGGAATTGTTATCTATGGAGTGTAAAGTGGAAATCGATTCGACGTACATTTGTAGGAATTGTCAGCGCAAAAGAAACGAAAGCGCTCTTCACGAGGTGAAAGATAGTCCACTCGAAAACGTCTCCCGCTATTCCTTACCAGTCAATGTAATCCCAACCAGTCTAGCCATTCTCAAGTACAATCTACAAAGCGTGATGCCATGGAAGATTTGAGAATGTACACACCGAGGAAAATAACAGCTCATCGGCAACGACCTGTGCTGTTTTGAAGATCAGAGCCGTACCTGGTTGGAAGACTTGCAAATACATCCTCTCCTTTAAAGAGTGCTTCTATGCTATAAAGCCAAGGTATCTTAAAACTATCGGAGACGCTCTTCGATGCACGTTTGAATTGAAATCTACCATTGACCACCATTTTGAGAATTTAGCTCCAAACGAAATATGAGCCACGCAAATTTTGGTCAGCGTAGATTACTAAATTATTCCGGAACACGATTACTAACGGTAAATCACAGACCGTTCCTCTCCGATTTTTTTTTTTGAGGGGAGGGGCAGTCTGTACACAGGCTATTGTTTTGTGGCGTTGTCGTAGTTGTAGCCGTCGTCGTTTCTTAAACTCCCTAGAAAGGGAATTGTGACACCCGAAAATGGCCCGTAAAGTTTCGGGACTTTCGAGAAACGGGCCCCTGGCCCATACGAATTTCGGCTTTTTTGGTCACCGTCACAGACAACAGGGAGTTTAAAAAACCATGACGGCTACGGCAACGGCAACCCCATAAAAACAAGAAGAAAAATAATTGTACTGCACGTGCGGCACGCATTTTAGGAAGTATTTTAGCCCGCGAAGCTGGCGGTTCATTTCGGAGCGCGAGAAGGCTCAGGCGGGGAAAAGGAAGAACTCGCTTCAGACTTCCCGCTCGGCGCCACGGCCTTTGCTCGAGATCTCTCGCGTTCCCCAACAATAGAACGGCCAGCTTCGCAAGCTACTTAAAAAATTGATGTCGGTTTTTCACGTGTCTGTCCTGTTATTGATCATGAATTTCGTCATAACATTGTCAAAGTCGCTGGCTATCGCCTCGTGGATCCACAGCTATTTTGACAATGTTATGACGAAAATCACGATCAATAACAGAAGAGACGCATGAAAAACTGACATCTATTCGTTTTTTACAATAACAAAAAGGCAGAGGGGTCAAAATTAAGTCAAAACACGAGAAGAACGAGAGACAAAAATGCGAAAAACTTCAATTTTATTAAAACTGAGGCGACCAAATTCATAACTTGCCAATCTCTCTTATTGACTAATGGCAAAACGGAGACTTTCTATTGGTTAAAAAGTGACATATCGACGTTTCACAAAATTCTGCATAAATTAAACTCTTCGAAACGCGTAAATTATAAATTTATGTGTCTGTCCGCTTATTGACAATACAAATTAGCGAATAAGCACGCGAGAATTTTGCGGTCCTTGTAAAAAAGTATTTTCGAATACCATGACATCAAAGCTCGCGATAACACAGACAGCGCATCTTAGGCTGAGATTAGCGTTTTCGAATCGTTTTCGCGCAAATACGATTCGAAAACGCTGTGTGTAAACGCATACTTGTTTTCATGCGTGAATGGGACATAATTTTTACGGACTAAGCCAACTGACTGGCGGAAAAGATATGAAACCAAGGGGCTGGAAACATCTCTCATGATTTTCAATGAATTTTATTTCTTATAACTTTAAGGTAATACCTTGAATGGTACAACGAATACAAAACCAAACGGCAAAAAATATATTTTTCTTAGTATCATCATCCAGGGTCACTAAGAAACGCTCTGATGAAAGCAAAGTAAATGTATAGCCTTCGTCCTGTTTCGACCGTAACAGGCGGCTCCTAGGTCATTGACGACAATTCTTTAACGTGACAAAAGACAACATTTTGATGTCATTGATCTTCTGGGGTTTGAGTTGCAGGTACAAAAGATGCTGGTGTACCACCAATGGTAAGAGCTATTTTTGGTGGAGTCTGCTGGCGGAAAATCGTTCCTCGAGGCATGAAATCGCAATCTGATCGCGATACTCCTGTACACATCGAATGATTTTCTGTCATTATGGCGCTTTCCGACGCATGAATAGGAACGAGTGAATTGCACAGAGAAATAAGCCTCTTTAAGGGAGAACTGCGTGTCACTGTATCCTCCACGGTGACATCATTTGCCCGTCGATTTCCTTCATCGGTCGAAGCCGAACACTGTGGACACGAAGGCTGGTACGACTTGGAACATGCCTCTACCTGGCTGCAAAATTGTCTGTTTTGATTTTCATGTTCTTCCTCCCTGTTGTTGCCAGTTTCAGCTGATATTCGCTGATAAAACTGACTGACATCATAATAACATGAGCAGCCATATTGGTAAAAGGGGATGGCATTAAGAATTCTGAAATTCCATGGTTGAAAGACGTTGCCTTCTGTTCAAGTAAAACATTAATTGGTTAATCGTTTGTTGTTGTCCTTCAGTAGCATTTGAAAGTAATGACTGCAAGTTCGAGTGACGCCAAACACTACTGTGAAGGTTTTTATACCCAATTATTCCATCAGAGATCAACCCTAGTATTGGAATTGGGCCCACACAAGGACAGAGAAAAACTCTGACTAGGGTGGGATTTGAACCCACGACCTTCGGATTAGATAACCGTTGCTTTAACGACTGAGCTACAAGGCCAGAACGTGGGCAGATGGACGTCTGTTTTGCTGAGGACGGCAAAGAAATGGACAAAAGTGAAAAACGAACGTGCACGGCGTACAATGGGCCAGTTTTGTATTCTAACTGTTGGGCTGGATCAAGCATGAAATGGAGGCTATTAATTTACATTTGAAAAAATTTGCCCGCATTAGCCTCCATTTCATGCTACAATCTCGGACAAAACCTGTTGAGACAATGCGGCATTTTTGGTACTCCAACCGCTCATCCAAACGTTCAGCTTAAAAGCCGCCCTTTCCCCTCCCCCCCAAACTCAATGTTGCCTTATCTTCGTCGGAAATATACTGTAGAACATATGACAATACTCGGCAACATTGACTGAGGGGGGAGGGGAGTGGGAAGGGGGAAAGTACGCAGGGGTGTGTCAAAATGGAAGTGAATTTGTGTCACTGTCTCAACAGTTTTGTCCGAGATTGTAGCCACAGTTTTTGATCCATTCCACCATTTCGGAAACTTAGATCGTGACATCCAGTCCGCAAGAGTGGAAGGTTGAGACCAAACTACGCCTTTCTTTTCACCTGCAAGAGATTGCATTTGCACGTATTGCCTTACCATTCATCAAAAAAAGCTTAAACTTCATGTCACTTCATCCCTGATTCTTACCTTGGTTTAGAAAGGTGATTCCTGAGCGAATGTAATCCATGGTAAGCTGGAGAATCATCGTCTGTCTCAACTTTTGACCTTGTGCCATCTGTCCACACAAACACAAAGTGTTTTACTTTACATGTTCTCCTCCAAAACAATAGGTCTGTAAATGGGGTTTATTTTAATTGAAGGACCGCATCTTCCTTTGAAACAAGTTATCTTCAGAGAAGCCGAAGTACTATCTCAAGTTTCATTCCCCTTACAACTCGAAAATTTTAAGGTTGCTCTGAATCCGCTCCAGCGAATTTTTTCCTAACTTTGCAGAGAGTTTCATCTTAGCCTGCTCATCACTTTTCAGCGATAAGAAATGGGGGTTACCTAGTTCGTTTTTTAGGATATAAGCGTTTCAATCAATCAATTTATTAAAGTCATAGCGTGGGATTGAGGTTGCCCTCGGTATCCGACAGGTAACCTATTGCCTCACATCGATACGTATATCTTGGAGTTTTATTAATTTGGTACCACAACATTGCGTTACGTGAAACATTGTTGTAGAGATATGCCTTCTAATACGAAATTCCTTTCAAGTTGTGGAAAACCAGTTCGAGCTACCTTAAGTGGAGGTGCTGTAAAATGATTGGAATCGCGAGAAACTGTCAAATGGAAAGAAATATTCCGCATAAACCAGAATGAAGGGACTACCTCAAAACGAAGTCGTCCCTACTAGCAGAGATCTCTTTTCTTTTTGCGTTCGCTGGACTGACGAGTACGGGAAAAGCTACCTCTGCCATGGGTCGGAAACTCAATTTTATCCAACCGCCGTCCACATTCTTGAACGACACTCCCTGTGACTTGAGGCCGCTGTGTCCCGCGCATTCCCTTACAGTAATTCAGCTGTTGTTAAGTGAGCCCACACAAAATGAGGTATCCCGAGAAGATTCGGTGGCTAAGTAACCGCCACGCATGCTCAACACAGTGAGATTCGAACCATGGCGGAGCCTAGCGAACCCAAAAGAAAAGAGACCGTCAGGTTCCGCTGGCAGGGAAAACATAGTCTCCAATTTTTGGAAATTATAATTTCAAAAAAATGATCTTACCATTTATTTTACACCCAGAATTTTGGAAACTTTGATTTAATAGTAAACACCCAGAATTTAGTGCACGAATCCGAAGCCTTTTGGTATGCTTGGTATGTGAGGCTCGGAACGAGGTGCTCTCAAACCTGTGGAAACTGCAACAACGTTAGAACCAGGAGCTCATGGGCTCCTAGCTAGAACATTTACGCGTAACTTCACTGAGCTTTTGTAGTGTCGGAAGCGCAGCGTTGAAGGTCCGAGGTTTCAGAGTCAGCCAATCACAAAGCGGAATAAGAAACAGGAAGCAGCGCCCGACTTAGTGTAATATTTTCGCGCGTTCACAATTTTTTCGCTAACCCCGAGAAAACTAAATATGAGTACCATACAAAATCCTCACGGCCCTCCTCAGTTGAACAATAAGACTGGGAGTTTCTTGCTACTTGGACGGAATGTTACCCAATTCAACAATGCAAACAAAAAAATTCACCCTGAACAAGCAACCTGAGAAAAATGTGCCTTTTTTACCCGCTTTCTAGCCTCAGGTATGAGCAAGGACAGCTGGTCCAAGCTCTTCTTGATCCTTCGTCTACGTCGTCTTTCCAGCAGAAGGTTGCGCAGTTTCCTTTTGGTATTCTACATGTAAACAAGACCGTAAAGTTTTGTAAGCTCAGCCTTCCAGAATCCAGGACAAAGTCGCTTTGATCTGTGTACCTTCGAGACTGATTCCATGGTTAATGCTCCGCTTTAGTGTCTTCTAATTTCTTCTTGCAAAGCAGTGGTGGCAGGAACTAGAAATTGAAGCCGCATGCAGGTAATGATTTTGGCATGTGGCGTGAAACACATACCGCCCTAATCGAAGAACTGGACTGGACTAGACTGGACTGGACTGGATTAGTAACACTGACTGGACTAACAAAACGCAGACTTGTAAAGAATTTTACTTGTATGTCACAATTTGGTATGACCCACGCCTCCTTATGTCCGCGTTTTAGTCAACGAGGTTATTCAATTGATTGTTCACAATAATGATATCAGTATTTCATTCAAAAGCCCTCCTTTTCTCTGCATCACATTTTGATCGGCACATTTCTGGCTTTTCCTATGTTATGATTACTGTTTGTTAGTGTTAGACACGAAATATAATTAATTGATCACTAGCGTTCGTTTAATGCGACAGAGGACAAATGATTGTTAAAACAAATTAAAGAACTTAAGTCCGGGATGATCTAATCCAGTCCAGTTCATGATTTTCAGTATGACAGCGCGAACTTTGTTCTCGAGGTAAAAACCACAACCGAAGAAATACCCGTGAGAAAATGTATTAAAATGGTTTTATTGTAACACGTATTTAAGCTGATCGTCAATGAAAAAAATTAACAAATCGATTATTTGTCTGAAATCTTGGTAGAATTCGTGATTACTGACTCTTCGTATCTTCCACACAAAAATTATAGCTTGAGCATACCACACCAAATGTAGCTAGAGCATAATTCGATGGTTTTTTTGGCTTTGCGAAACAAACTACCAGTCACGAAAATCGCATTCTGCTAATTCCAAGAAAAATCAGAAAAGTTTTACGAATTTGATAATGTGTTCTCCGTTATTAATCCTCTTAAATAGCTGCCATCGAACCGATTGTGTGTATCCTCAATTAGTCAATAGACAACGTATCTATTTCTTCAAACGTTACCCGGTACTCCGTGTGAATTTCAGTGGTTTCATCACACAAAAAACATAATAGGAAAGTAGGAAATTTTCACGAAAACTAGCGTTTTTTCACTGTACTAAAGAACCTGTAGAAATGTAACGAACTGCGGGTGTAAGGAGTCTCAGAGATTTTAGCGTCATCGATTCTTAGAAAAGTTCGACTTTTTATGACTCACAAAGTACTCAGGAGTTTCAAGAAATGCATGTAGTCAATTATCTCTTTAACAAACTTCAAAAGGAACCCCGCCTTGCAGGGTGTCTCGAAAACGAAGACATTAAGACGCCGAAAACTCGAATACTCGGAAACGAATTATGTACCCCAAAACCCTCAATTTGGCTAACCCTACGCCTAGAAACATCTTCTGACCTAGTTTGGCTAAGAGGGGGTTTTGGGGTACTTTATTCGTTTCCGAGTTTTCGGGGTATTAGGGTCTTCGTTTTCGAGACAGCCCCGCCTTGCATGGAAGGAGCTTACGTCTTTCCAAATAGAACAAAAACGTTCATTGATAATTGTTTTGTTTGCTACAATTCTTCAGCACACCCTCTCGATGAAAAAAGGCACATGAATACATGAGTGAAATTCGACCTTACATGAAATGATGGAAAGGTGTATAATGCGCTCGTGAGAAGGATATATCTTAGGGAGCTTAAGCAACGACAACAGCGACGGCAACGAGAACGTCATCTCAAAATATAAATTCACGTTGTTGTAATCACTTCGTGACTATTTGAACCTTTTTAATATGAGAAGGGTGTGGTAGTAGTGACACTGGTTGGAACGGCGCTTAATTTAGGGGAGAAAATGAAAATTTATCTCCAAGTGCTGACGTTCTTCATAAAACTTCAAATTTGGCTATTTCACGTTGTTGTTTTGCAAACGACGGCAAAGAAATGGACCCTTTCCAGTACTTCACAAAACAAGAACGTGAAATGACCAAATTTTAGGTTTTGGCCACAACACAAGTACCCTGCGGGCAGAATCGTTTTCGATCTTCCTAGATAAGTAGGGAAGAGGAAAGAAGAATCTTCTGGCGGCCTGCACATTTCGTATTGAGCATCCGTTAAAAATGCGTCAAATGTTCGGTGCCAGTCACGCGTGACCACCAACCACAACATAAAAAACAAACAGTTGGGATATTTTCGAACAACTCTGGCAAACACACAACAACCAAGGAATCATGTCAGTGGAAAATTCTAGATAGCTTATACTTTATACTTCTAAATTGCTATTTCATTTTTTACTGAAAATTTCATAGGTTTCTGCCAGACTTGTTTCTGTAACCGACATGGAGGGGAAATACTGATGTGTATTTAGTCAGTTAAAAATTGCTACGAGGTTGTAAACTTCAAAAATATTGAAGTCGCGTGGCGATTGATCATGCGCAAAAGTTAAAAAAAACAGGTCTGGACTGACTCATCCATTTCTTTGGATGAGCGGCACATCAAAGAAAGTCTAGGTGGCTGGCAGAGTCTTCTTTCCTCTTCCCGACTTATCTAGGAAGATCGAAAGAGACTCTGCTTGCAGGGTACGAACATACCACAAGCAACCACGCCTTTTCTATCTATAACACCGTTCGTACCTTTCCAGTTATAGGCCAGTTTGCGGGTATGTTCAAAGTAAGCAAGATGGACAAGTCCCAAAATACATACGATAGCGATGTTATGTTTTGAAGTTACGTTTTCGTTCACCATCCCGTTGTCCTTGCTTATCCCAAAGGACACTGTGCAAGTGCTAGGTTGTTTACCATTTACCAAAAAAGTCGGGATTTCTTGAAAAAAAAAAAAAAAAAAACGGGATTTCCAGAAAAAAACGGGATTTCTTGAAAGGTAGTCCAAAATTCCCAAATGGAATTTACAAACGGAAAACGTGTTTATCATTTGCATTCCCCCATGATTTAGCCTCCCTCCAGACTCTGTCGGTAAACTTGAAACGATTTTTTGTAAATCGTACACGCTTATGCTAACTGAATTTCCCATTCGGGAGTTTTGGCTTACGATTTGAACAAACCTAGTACCAACCGGTTTCTGCTTGTAAATGGTAATTAACCCTAGTCTACCTCTCAGCCATTTTCAACCAGGAATGTTGCGTGACAACACACCAGCGTGCAACACAGCCAAAAGGGCTTGACACAAATACTGGTAAGAACAGCTAAAGTTCCAACAGACACATCACTGCTACCTCCATAGCATACAACCCTTTATTAGTCTGGGCTCAACATCCTGAGAAAAAGATTCTTAACATTATAAATTTCGCTGTTACAAATAGACCGTATTCATAAACGGAGGTCAAAAAATTATTCTGTCTTTGTGCTAATCCTCCTCACTAGCCTCACTTTGGAGCCAAAAAAATCTCTTGAATTTTGTTCGTGCGAACGAGGCTAGAGAGGAAGATTAGCAGAAACACAAAAGGCTCATTTTTCTTGGCTGCCATTTCTGAATACCGTCTATATGATGGAGTATTCAAGCAGTTTGGGCTTCCAAACGCTGTTCATTACAGAGAAAGAACGTAAGTTCGATTCTTTTGCACGGATTAAGTCAAGACAAACTTAATACTTTATTGATTTACGATACGTGTAATCAAATCTAAATTTCAAAATTTAATTTGCTTCTTGTTGCGGCGAAATCGCCACGTCTTGCAGTTCCTCCACGCAAAAGCAGCAGAACGCCGAGACGAGAAGAGCCGGAAAGGAAAAAAGGCAACTCGACCCTTCCCTTGAAGAACAAAATTGTGGTCGTTCTGTTCTCATGCTTTCGCCATTACTTCTCGTTATTGAGAGCCTCAATGAATTGTTCTAAACTTTCTTGAATGTGTCTCACTCGTTCTAAGAGAAAAATGGAATAGAGAAACAACATAAAAAGTTAACACTGGTTAGCACAACCATAACTTTCTACTTCAAAAACAAAATTTATGGACGTCTTGGACCCAGTGTCGAGGACTAAATTTTAACTCTTCGACGACTTGATAATCTTCTACTTATTCAGATAAAAATGTGAGTAGTTCTGGAAAATCTATTAACTTGTAGTTCAGAAATTAAATAAACCGTCCGATTGCAGAGGAGTGTCCTTAATTTCAGTCTTAAAAAAACCGCTTCACGGCTCGGTAAATATCCACTATTTTCGCCGACACTGAGGTGAATAGTTGTTTTAGTATATACCACACAAGTTGAAAAACGAACAGAAAAACTACTTTATTTGTGTAAAATGAGGTCGGAAATTTCAAATCTCGCGCACCGGCTATACTCGGAGTTGAATAGTACTTGGCTAATCCCCTCCGATTTAGCCAATCAGCGCGCGTGGGGAGCACCATTCACTTGTGCGGTAAATACTAATCAACAACTATTCACCGAAGTTGAGGTGGCTAGTGGTGGACATTTGCCAAGTCGCGCAGCACCTAGGTAAAAAACATCACTAGCCAACTCCACTGAGGTGAATATTTGTTCTAGTATAGACTAAAACAGTGAGATAATGTAGCACAAAACGATGATTTTTATTCACTTATTCCTGCTGCGAATTACAATATTTTCTGGCAAATCACGCGCGAGTTGCTCGAAGGTGAAAAGTTAACAGTTATAGCGCGAGAGCGCGCGTGATATCGCGTAATTCCTAGCGGCCGAGTCGGCTAAAATTAGGCGATATCACGCAAGCTTGAGCGCTATAACTGTTTTATAATTCAACACATCGATAACAAATGAAAGATTCCGAACTTGTAACATTTGTGAAGTGGCGCCAGTCCGTCATTTTCACATTCTCTTGCGAAATCTACATGCATAGCCGAATATACGTCATTAATTTTATTAAAAACTGGATCATTGGATACTGCAATTCGAGAGTTTTGATTGGCTAAGCCATCATGGTCATTATACCATGATCACCACATTATACCATGATCTACGCACAAGGCAAGCATCTGCGTGATTTTTTGGGCCTTTTTATTTTTATTGTAGTCTAGTTTTCTATATTTTGGGGGCTTTTTTAATAAAACAATTATTCCACTGGCGCTTGCTGGATATGAGATGATTATAGCCAACTCGGCGCTACGCGCCTCGTTGGCTATCTATCGTCTCATATCCAACGCGCTCATGGAATAATTGTTAAGTAGACCTACATCTATCGAGAGCTTTATGACCATATTTGGGCACTGTATCAATGTGTTGAATTATAACGAAGGATATACGGAGTTTGAGTGGCCAATCAGAGCGCGCGTTCAACGCTATCCACTGATCTAGTACATAATCGGTAGGCCGTAGGTTCGACTCTAGCAAAGGAGCATCTCTTCATTTCATTAACCGGGGTAAAAAAATGTGTCACCCACTTCATTGCAATAATATCATTATTATCAACACGACATCGTCATAGCTTAATCACCCTTTCCTTTGCAAAGAGCTTTCAAGTCTTTTAACTTACTTAATTCTTCGGCTAGATCAACTTGTCTGCCACGAATAAGCCTTTCTTTAGCTGCCTGGTCATGACCGATTTCTTCAAGAACTTGCTTGACTTCTTTTTCCAGTCGGCGGGCTGCGACATAAAAAAAAAGAAAGCGTGACAAACTAAACGCAGCGATAAAATGTCATTAATAATACTCTAGGAACTAGCGACTTGTTACCTTAAGGAATTCTTTCGAGATATTTAATATTACTATACAGGACACCGTTAAACATTTGCATTTTTTATCCTTTGCTGAAGAAGGCAACAGTTGCAGCCGAAACGTCCGAGACGATAAGAATTTTTAGCCAGTGTAAACTTTTTAATTCCTTTTTTACCAAATGAATGAGAAAAATGATGTTTTCGCAAACCAACATGGCGACGATGACGTCACGTCAAAAAAACCTCTTGTGTCAAAGCACTCTTTTCAATGATTAGGTCTAAGCACTGATTTTAGTGGTGAAAAATTAGGATTAGGGTTGGTTAGCTATTATACAAGGGTGGTCAGAATACTGTGGGGCGGGTCGACTCTGGGGAGGAACGACCTGTATTCCTCGCTTGTCTTTGTCCATTAGAAAGAACTCAGAAACGTCCCTTTGAGGTTTTCGCCGTTGGGTGCCCCTGATTCTACAACAATCAAGTCTGTTACCTTCGTGATTCATAACTTGTTGCCTGATCGCGTTACTTGTTGTTTGAATCATCTTTTGGATTCGCCAGAACAGAACAACATCATTGCATCCCAGCTGAAAATAAATTTAAAACCAAGATTACTTGAACGTCCGTTGCATCCAAAATTTCCTGCGAAGTTGGTCTGGCGGAATCGTTAATGTTCAGTAGTAATTGATTCCATGGGTATGGAGCTGCGTAGTTACCTCATTTTTAACTAAATCTCTCCTGTAAAAAGCGTTTCTGCATTCCTGTACATTTCCTAACGACTGGTTGAGAAAATGTTCCCGGTACAAATGGTGCCACGTTTCATTGACCTAAATACAACATAAACGACAGCAAGAATAAAATTAAATGTAGATTAAGTAATTTTAGCGAAATTAATGTTACTAAAGACGGTGCCTACTATTGTTATTGCAATTACAATTACAATGTACCTAATGTTAGAGAGTTAAACAAACAGCGTCGACTACGGCAACAAAAGCGTCACTTCAAAATATAACTTTTCTGTGTGGTAAGTATTTCGCGATTATTCCATCTTGTTATATACCTAGCCTTTCACTCAACAAAGCGAGCACTGTGATTGGTTGGTTCTTGGTCACGTGCCCCTGATCAAATTCAAATGTATTCTGATCGGGATACAATTGTTGCTGCCCGCTCCGGATGTTTTGCTGCGATTGTTGACGGAAAAAGTCTAAATATACAACAAAGCACTTAATGTCTGGTCCCTCGGGAAACTAGTTAGTTTTGTTTTCCCTCGAGTTCTGATGTTTCCCTCGACGAAACATCAGGACTCTCGGGAAAACAAAACCAACTGTTTCCCTCGGGACCATAATTAAGTGTATAATGTTCACTGTGTACAAAATAAGCGAGGTACCCTAGAACAAAATACTAGGAACAAACGGTTTTAGAGAGACTGCCGGTGACCCTGTTCTGATACAAACCTTCATGCTTTTGTAATGTTAATATGGACTAATTGGCATTACAACAACACAATTTACATGATAAAAGCAGTGGGGGCTGTATCAATGCAAGGTCACCTGCAGCCTCGCAACCATTCATAGGCTAGGTCGCTGAGGAAACAGCTGTAAAATAGCCGATTTGAGACTTTCACTACAACACGAACATGCAAAGGAGAACCTTTAATTCGCTTGAAAGCGATTATTATCTCAAGGATACTTCGCCCACATTGTTGGACGTGAACGACACGGAATAATCGCAAAAGACTTACGATATTTCAAACTTATATTTTGAGGTGACGTTTTTACCCACCTCGCCGTCGTAAATTTAAAAGTCCTTAATATAATATATTCGGCTACACACCAGATCAGAAGAAACCTCCACATTTATTGTTTCCAGATTTTTCCGCACTGTCGTAAGTTCGTCATCTGCAAGAACAGGTCCGTGGCGCTGATGACAAGAATCAAAGAAGAACACTTATACACAGAACAAACCAACTTGAAATGTGTTCAAGTTGAACTGGCGTGGAAAATAGCAATCATAAATGAGGGACTTCAGTAGCTGACGAGGACGCTACCAAGGGTTTTCGTTTGAAGCCAGAGACCGTTTGTTTACCATCAGATTTCAAATTAATTCACAAAGCTGCCACTAATAACGTTGCTCCACCATGCGGACGTTCGCAACATGCAATCACTCAACTCCTTGCGAAGAAGGACCAATGCCAGAAACGTCGGCCCGCTAAATTGGCCAATCATAGCGCCCGTACTATCCGAATAAAACTACCTTAAGAGTGTGACCAAAAGGAAAGAAATTAGTGAAATTAAGGGCGCGTTCGATTGACCCTATTCCGGAATAAGAAACGTGGAGTGATGATTAAAACGGTATGTTTAGCGCGTTTCGAAGCAGCAAGGATAATAAAAATATGTTTAAAATAGCGTTTTAGCGGATGTTTGACAATTTCAATGTGAATCTCCGTAAAAACGAAGGATTTCTAACTTATATTCCATGTATTCTTATTCCGGAATACGGTCAATTGAACGCACCCTAAATACGTTTTACTAAGGGCGGGTTCGATTGACGCTATTCCGGAATAAGAATACGTGGAATGATGATTAAAACGGTATGTTTGGCGCGTTTCGAAGCAGCATGGATGATTAAAATATGTTTAAAATAGCATTTTAGCAGATGTTTGACAACTTTAATATGAATCTCCGTAAAGACGAAGGATTTCTAACTTATGTGTATTCTTATTCCGGAATACGGTCAATTGAACGCACCCTAAATACGTTTTACTAAGTTAGGACAAGGAGTAAATTTTCTTCCGATGTTTGCCCTTTTCCGTAGCCGGGAAGATAAACCTTTCACAAGTTCGAGTGGTATTTACCTCATTTGCCTGAAGCAATCTCTGCAGCTCGTCTTTGATATAGCAGCGGTGTTGCTTTAAAACAAAAACAATAAAGATGAAACAAATCCAGCCCTTTTTAAACTATCATGCACGAACATGAAATGTAACCACGGATGACGCTGATAAATAATTTCAATGAATTCCTGACGTTCAAGGAACAAAATATACCCGAATACTAGAGAAATGGCGGGTACTAGACGACATATACGCGTTTTTTTTCGTAATTCCAGAATGTGCTCAGACAACATTTGCAGAGGATGGAAATTTCGGGAGGCAAAAAGAGCATCAAGCATTGAAACGTTATGAAAACTAAGCAGCGATGTCTTTCTCCGTAGCACGAGGGAACTCGATGTCCAACACGAGCATCAGGATTCTACCACAAGTTTGCATGCGTCTGTGGGGTTAGGGTTGGGGTTAGGGTTGGGGGGGGGGGTGTACAGAAATCAAATCACAGGTTGGTTTTTGAGAAGAGGGGAAAACCGGATTACCCGAAGAAAAACCCCTTGGAGTAGAGCGGAGAACCAACAAACTCAATCTACATATGACGCCAAGTCCAGGAATCGAGCCTGGGGCCAATGCCACATTGATAGGAGGTGAGTTCTCTCACCACTGAGCCATCCCTGCCCCCTTCTTAAAACTGAAACGAAGGAATAAATGAATAAATAAAAAAAACGCCAACGCACTTGTTCGCTGCTCCTTGATTTCCAATACAACCACCGTTCCGTCGCCCCTGGACCAAGAAGCTCGTACACATTCTTGGACTCTGAAAGAAAAGTGAATTCAACTCGCATTAAGGACGGTGCCTACTAATTCCAAGGTATTTTTGCGCCGTTTTAAATGTGCGGGAAAAGCAGACCTCAACAAGTGTTATTAAGAAAATTGGGGGTAGCCACGCATTTTTCAAAGATAATCAATCAACAATATTAACAACAAGCTTTGAAATAAAAAGCAATGTATGGCGTTCCTTTCCAAATTAAAGCTTAATTATCTCTGAAAAATGCATGGTTACCCCCAATTTTCTTTTTGGATACCAAGAGCACTTGCTAAGTTCCGCTTTCTCCGCATAAATTCATAAATTTAAACCGCGCAAAAATATCCCCGCATTAGTAAGCACTACCGATAGGAAATCCGAGTATCTGGGGATGCGCAGAACGTATGCGCAATAACAATAGTAGGCACCGTCCTTAAGATTGCCATCGTCATCACCATCATTGTCACGGTGGCGTCAGTGATGATAGGGGCCTTAAACAAGGACGACTGCGACGGCAATGAGAACGTTGTCTAAAAATATTATTTCCCGTTACTGTAATAATTTTGCGATTACCCCAAGACGCTCGGCTGGGAAAGTGTGAGTACACATTCCAAGAATAAAATTGGTGAGAACGGTGTGGATATTTAGAGGTAAAATTGAAAATTCATCGTCAGGTGCTCTCGACCTCCACATGACCTCAAATTTGACCATTTCACGTCGTTGTCAAGACGAGAACGGCAACTAAATGTATCAAAATGTAAAACGCACGTGCAGGGCGTGCAGAACGACTGTTTTTGCTAATTCAACCTATTGTTATGTGGCGTTCTCGTAGACGTCGTTGTCTTTGTCGCCGCCGTCCTTGCTTAAAGTTTCTATTGATGATGATGATGATGATGATAACAGGAAGCTTAAGCACGCGACGCTTTTGAGCCGTGAACAGCAACCGGAAGTGAGATTTTTTTCTTTTTTAACTTGTCTTTATTCAACCACATTTATGTTATTGAGTATCTTTTTACTTTGAAGACGATAAGTATAAAACACTGGGATAATCTACTGTCCGGGCATGAGAAATGTTCACTTCCGGTTTCCATCCGTGGTTCAAAAACTCGGCGTGCTTAACTTAAGAGGGAGTTTAAGATCTACGACGCGACGGCAATGAAAACGTCACAAATTATGCATGTTTAATAAGAAAAAAAGTATCGTTGCACGCTCTACACGTGCATTTTTCATTTTTGTACATTTCTTTCACGTTTTCTGCAAATCTACGACGTGAAATTACCAATAGGACATTTGCATGATGACACCGTTTGACTACAAGTACCAGAATCCTTCAGGTTTCGCTCATGTTAATTAGAGTTATTATTATTTTTACCCCACTGGGAATACAAAATTTAAATATGAAAAGAAAAACAAACTGGATTGTGGTAGTTGTAGTCAAATGACGCCGTCTTGAAAATTGCCTATTGTCAAGTTTTTCAGAGAACGTGAACACAAGGCAGCGAATTTGAATTTTCTGTCATAGCTTCAACACCGCACCTCCTAATTCAGTTCCTGGAAAGTTACACTAGTTTTTAGAAGTTAGACAAGCCAACATAATGACGAAAAAGATTCATTAACCTGAAGTTGCAATTTTGAATGACGTTTTCGTTACTGTCGCGTCGCAGATCTTAAACTCCGTAAGCTCGGAGAGACGCGGACGGCAACCGGAAGACAACATTTCGCGGACCAGGACAGTGGTATCTCCCAGATTTCTTACACTAATCATCTCTAATGGAGAAAAGATACTCAGCAATGTAAATGTGGTCGTGTGAAGACAAGGTAGAGTTTTATACATCATCAGCAATGTTGAATAACCGTTTCACATGCTCTCGACAGATACCTGACAGAGTTTTGAACACACCTCAAAGCAAACGTTTAAAGCTCAAGTCTAAGACCGCTCGAACCTTGCCGGCGTACAAGCCTTGCATATACTAACTTTCAAAAGATGCTTTCAACGTCCAAAACTGCCAAGTGAAATGTAAGTAAATTCGGTTACAAACTGCTGCTCTTTATTGTACCTTTTTCCAGTTCATCCTGTAAAGTCGTTTCCATGAATTTTACAGCGGAGTCCCACTGTTGCTTCTCACTGACGGACCAGTCCTCGAGCGCAGTCAGCTGAATCACGCGCTAAATTGAAAAAGAGAGAATGGGAACAATCGTTGATTCCACGTCACATACATACATACATACTTAATTGACCGCTCCCCATAGGGGCTTTTCAGGGCCAATGAAACACAATCAACGAAACAATAGAACACAACAACTACAACTGTTAAGAATCCCAACTGGCCGGAGGCAAACCAGTTGGCTATTTACAAGTGCAGCTGGGAAGTTGAAACAGGGACTATCAGGAACAAATTCAAAGAGTGGTCAGAGCGGGTCTTGAACCCGGGATCTCCGAATCTCAAGGCAAGCGCCCTAACCACTCGGCCACACTGCCTCCACGACATCTACCTTCAACTAAAGAATTGCAGGAAATAAAGGTCGAAAATCCTCCACTGATTTCCTTTCCCATTTGGATTCTACTCCTCAATAAACACAAGAGTGAATTAGATAAGTAAGGGCAGGAACCCATGACCCGGAGCCGCCAACTCCCATACTGGGCCTATGTCACGGCGTTTTTACAGACCGATCTATTTTTAGACTACATTTTCCGAAAAACAAAAAAAGGCAGTTCCGGTTCGTTGACCCTGTGACGGCAGGTTAGTTTCTTGTAATTGGTCATCGGGCTCCTGGGGAAGTCTCATTCGCGGGAAATTCAATCTAAAAATAAATCGGTCTGTGAAAACGCCGTAACACCAACACAATGTAGGCTCCGGGTTATGGGTTCCTGGTAAGGGTTATCGGCCTTTCACTCGAGGATATCAGATTTCGTCACCTCTGGTTCCGCCCGAGGGCGCAGCCCAAGGGCGGAACCAGAGGTGAAGAAATCTGATATCCCCGAGTGAAAGGCCGATAAAATGCTTATTTTACGCATTGGTGAGGTTTTCTAGAAAACGCACTGTTGTTTGAGATGTCGACAAAACAGCTTGATGAAGATTTGTAAAGAAACAAATGTACGTGGTCTCTAGGGACTTAAATTACCTCCATATGCGTGAAAAATTGCGAAAACAAAATTGTCATGGTCTGAGTTGCACTGTGGATGTTTTGAGGGGAATAACTGCAGGGGACTAACTCAATAGACCTCTTTCATAATGGCGGCCAAATAAAATATTCTTTTGTTTCAATGCTAATAAGCCCTACTAACCTCGCTACGACGAGTAAATTTCAAAAGAATATTTGTTTTAAAACGAGGGCAGTAGGTCTAATTAACATAAATACAAAAGAATGTAAAAGTGGTCGCCATTTATGAAAGTGGTCTATATACTCCCCTGCGAGATTAAAGGAACCCAGCCTTGTAGCAAATAAGAGTATTTCTCTATCAATTTGCAGTCTTGTCTCAGCACAGTCACCAATGAATTTATTTTTTGATACAGTTTGCGTGCGAAAACAAGCAAAGGGCCGACACTAGTACATTAACCAACCAGGAGAAGCCATGTCAAGCGTGACTACTTCAGCCATGTTTTCTCAGGGAAATGACGAATTATTTTCGCGGGAAGGGGTATTCCAAAAATAGACTTATTTGTGACTGTGCTTGGGAGACAACCCTGGCTACGGGAACACTCTTATCTAATTCACTCTTAATAAACATTAACAGCTGCCTAAGCTGAAACAAAACAAACTCAACTCCATTGCA
The DNA here is from genome assembly GCF_036669925.1 of Montipora capricornis. NCBI lineage: Eukaryota > Metazoa > Cnidaria > Anthozoa > Scleractinia > Acroporidae > Montipora > Montipora capricornis. The sequence goes on along the minus strand of NC_090888.1, from coordinate 8,537,802 downwards.
GTAAATGTGGGTAAACTTGGTCAGCTTGATGGAATAAAATTCACTCTTCGACAAAAGGCATCACCTTGAAGCTCCGAAAACGTCTCTTTGTCCTTATTTTACTTCCGAGAACCTCGAGGTCCTGTGCAATGTTATAATTTGAATCCAAAAAGCGTGACCACTTTAAATTTATTCACAATACCACACTATCCAATCAGACGTCAGAAAAGGCCATCTTCGGGTTTGTATTGGATAGTCTTCTGGTATGAAAAATGTGCATTAACTACAAGTGGTCAAACGCTTGGAATTCGTGCTGGAATATAGAAATCGAGCTACAAAGCCGAGGAGAGCTTCCCTTACATGGTGCACTAGAACTCGTTTATCTCATTATGGGAGATATTTGGGATGGAGTTTGCTCACCAGACTGTCAATGGCTTTTGCCTGCCACACGTGGCTTCGTTTGCATTCGTCTGACAGTTCGGATTTCAGTCCCTCAAAGAGATGACTGTGGCCATTATCACTCTTGTGTTCCTAAGAGCACACAACATACAAACAGTTAAAATTCTGCACACCTGGAGGGTTTCGGCTGAGAGCTTTTCTTCTCAAAGAGCTCTTATCCGCTTTGAGCTACATTCTACGGGCCATAACTGTGTTACTGACTTCTTGTACGAAAATTCCTCCCTGCTTAGGCACAGGTTGGTTTGCTACAAGGCATACTTCGCTACCAGTCAACTCGCCACTAAGTATTATTCGTTCATTACGCACGGCAGTTGTCGGATCTTAACAACATCACTGTACTGGCTGACAAGTTGGTTTAAGGGCGAATCTTCTTGTGGCGAGATGACCATAAACTGCCTGTTCATAGGAGCGATTTTCTGGACAACGTTTTTGGTCGCAATCAAGATTACCGGAAATAGCTAGCAAATCGCATCACAATTTGAGCAATTTCAGTTTCGCCGCGCTTTAGATGCAAGCTCTGACATCTGTCAGGCTATAAATAACTCTAGAAATCATTACAGAATTAAACGAGCAAATCGAAGGCGTACTTGAAATCGTTGCTGCAGTCATATCTAAAGTCTGAAATATCGCAAAAATACTTGCCAGCGTTAAATGGTTTCTTACTTGCATCGCCTTGTAAAATTCCTCAAAAAGCGTTTCCCAGCCAACCTGTTGAGTGTGAGGGTGCAGTAATGAACTTGAAGTATACAAAGGTTGTCGGGTTCAGTCTAGTATCTCATCACACCTTGTCAGTTTTATAAGATCTACATTGTTTTCTTGGAGCATTGCAGTTAATATCTTTTAGTGTATTTATGGCTGTCAAGGAAGGAAGGAAGGAAGGAAGGAAGGAAGGAAGGAAGGAAGGAAGGAAGGAAGGAAGGAAGGAAGGAAGGAAGGAAGGAAGGAAGGAAGGAAGGAAGGAAGGAAGGAAGGAAGGAAGGAAGGAAGGAAGGAATTCAAGTGCGCACAAGTCGTCATCTACGTAATTTAGCATATAAAGTTGCTTCGTCCTCTAGAAACTACCACAAATTGTCATTCTTTCCAAGAACTATAAAAGAATGGAACAGCCTGCCGCAATGCATGGTTGAGTTGCCAACCTTGGCCTCTTCAAGGCCCCATTGTCTAATCAGAAGAAGAAAAAGAAGAAGAAGAAGAAAATATAGAAAGAAAGAAGGAGGGGAAGGAAGGAAGGGAAGGGAGGGAAGGGAGGGAAGGGAGGGAAGGGAGGGAAGGAAGGGAGGGGAGGGAAGGGAGGGAAGGGAGGGAAGGGAGGGAAGGGAGGGAAGGGAAGGGAGGGGGGGAGGTGGGGAGGAGAGGGAGGTGAAATGGTGAAATACTTGGATTTCTCTTTTTACTACTTTACTTATACCATGGCGCACAGGGAGATTTTTTAATGCAACATTTTGTTGTGGCAACACGTTGCAGGTTTTTGAATCGCTTTCAAAAACCTGCAAAATTGTTGCCCGAATTTTGTTGGAGTTGGGGCGTGTAACATCGTCCCAGAATGTACCCCGGAGGACCGAAATAAGTCACGTCGACAGGGACGTAAACAGTGTCCGCCAAATTTGTCGCCTGCAGGAGCCCGGGCTCTAATGTTGCGTCAAAAGTTGTCTCGTGTAACATACCGTTGCCGCAACAAAGCTGCGTGAAAAGTTGTCTCGTGTAACATGGATTAAAAACGGGCGTTAAAAAATCAGCTCGTGTAAACATCACCTTTAAAATAATAAGCAATACCTTGACAGAAATATCGGGGAGAGTCCGGTCTGCCCACTGCTTCAGCTTGATGTCCACAGAAGTGTTAAAGTTACTCGGATTATCGGCCTGAGCCGCAGGAAGGTAGATGCTTTCTATGAAGTGTGGAGCCACCGCTGACCACAGATGCTTGGTTATGGCGTCCTCCCACATCTGAGGCGTGATCTCGCTTAGCGTCAGCACTTCATCGAGGATTTCATTACGGGCTTTGTCGAAAAGCTCACTCTGTGAGAAAAAGGACCGTAATGAAGCGGATTGTGGAAACAACACCAATATAGGGCGTTTCAATCGATTAACCAAAGAAATCACTTTGGCCAATCAAAAAGGACGGAGACGATCGTACTTCACTTAACCCTTTCACCCCCGTGGGGTTCCCCATTGACGAGTAAAATCGTCTGGCGTTAGACAGAGTAAAATCTGTAAGTGGCACTCTTGGGAGTGAAAGGGTTAATTATGATTTATTACTTTGCACATGCAATCACAACTCAAAGCAAAGCAAGTCATAATTGGTTTCGGTTATGTCTATGATTGGGTGAGATTGTAGCAATATATTTTATGTCAATCACTAGGTGCAAGAAAGCGAAACTACAGAAATCCCGAACGTGTTTTTTCGCCACTCAATTCATGATGAAACCTTCTCTCTTTCTCAAACTCGTATATCGTTCACTTGAAAACACGAGACCGAAAATTCCTTACGACAGAGAACTCTAATCTTATTAAGCCATTGTCGCTTATCGAAGGTACAAGCAAACAATAGATTTACTGATCAAACAAAGCTCGATGCTATTCTGGTTAGAAGAAATCTGAATATAGCTCAAAAAGTTTCAATTCAAACGTTTCGACACTCCTGTCTCGTGTCTCCACCCCTAAGGAAGATACTGGAAAAGAGTGTCGAAACGTTCGGTCTTTGAATTGTAACTTTGTTATCTGCATTGCAATGTCTTCTAACCAGAGCAGCATTGAATTATGTCTCCTATAGCCAACCTGGAGGGCAATGCAAACTGTAGCTTTCGAGATTTATTGACTTTGGCACATTCGCAACAAAGAAGTCAAGAATAAAGCAAGCCCCTCTCACAAATGCAACTGCCATTTACTGTTATAAAATGAAATTTTGTGGTCAAAATCCTGGCTTTCCATCTTCCAGATAAAACCGCTTAGCGACAGTTGCGAGTTTGAACCCTCATCTTCAAATCAAATGTTATTAGCTCAGTAAGGTTTTATTCGCTTCTCAAGTTTGTCACCCAAACCTACCCGATCCAATTCTCGCAGCTTTGGGAAAAAGTTTTTCCACTCCGTTTCAAGATTAAACCTCTTGGCTGAAAAAAAAAAACCGAAATAGTTTGGACTGGCGTTGAGGCGGGAGACAAAGCCACGAAGCAGTGTGACCCTGAGAGTACTCTTACTCACTAAAAGCTGTGCAGGAGAGTTGACCTATTAAGCTTTCACGAAATGGGACTGGCATTGCGTGAGAACCCAAAAAGGGGTAATAGGCCAGTTTCGTATTCTAAGGGTTGGACTGGTTCTAGCATGAAATGGAGGCTACTGCGGCAAATTAATTTGCATTTGAAAAGATTTGCCCGAATTAGCCTCCATTTCATGCTAGATCCAGTCCAGTCGTAAGAATTCGAAAATGGCCTATTTGGAGACTACTTCATTTGACCAAAAACAAGACCCACTAGCATAACCAACAGCAACATACACAAACGCATTAAATCATGGTTAATTAGTCCTAGAGAGCAAAAAGGCTCCGGCTTTGTCGCCGCCTGAATGGCTGGCGGGATTTACACGCGCGCGAGAGGACTAGCGAGAGTTGCATAAAGAATAGTACACCTGGGGAAAACTCCGCGTGATTTTGCCCCTCATTCCTCGAGGCCAGCGCTCGCATTGATCGCGCACACGAAATAACCACGCCAACAAAGCCGGCTTCAGAGCTTGCGCATAATGATTGTTCCCATAGTTACATCGATTGTTAAATACGTCATTCACAAAGATGTTCTTTTGGTTTGTCACACAATCTCTTTCGTGACAGCTCTCTTTAATACTCCTAGCAAAAACTACAACATTAACAAGAATAAGCAAACACTACACACAACAGTTCAGTGAAAATTCCTATCACCTTTGTACGAATCTGCCTGCTGCTCAATTGATTCTCGAACCATTTTCCAAAAACAGTGAGAAACAGCAAAGCTCAAGTTCTGCGTTGTCATCTGACTGGCTTTGAACACTCCTGACCTGTTGGGCGAAGAGAAAGACATGGCGACCAACATAGCCTTTATAAACTGAGCAACTTGATGCAATTTGTGTTGCGAAGGAGCAAAGCAAAAAATTCAAGTTTTAGCCAGTTTCGATTTTAGCGCGATTTTTCAGCATGTTACGGTCGCCGCGATATCCATGTGCTTCGACCTTGCTCCAACCTAATGAGATTAGAGCGGCCAAAGAATCGAAACTAAATGGAATTTTGTCTGTGACAAGAATTGCTCTGAATAGCTGTCACAAAAATCGTACATGTTTACAGGGCCTTCTGTCTAAAAAGAGGCGCTTTTCACTTACTTGAATAGTTTGGAATTTCGGAAAAATTCTTCCTCGTAGCCTCGGATAGTCTCAATACCTTCATTCGTATTACCTAAAACAGCACAAAAATTTATAAAGAGCACTTTCCATGAAATATAACTTTGCAAACGAGTTTGACAACACTGTTTAAATTCACCATTCTTTGTGATTTAGTGTTGTGATGCCTGAAAGTGGAACCATTTGCAGATTTTAAGTGTGGGCGAATCACCGTGTATGCGAAACAACCGGATTCCAATCCTCAGTTATTTAAGGTGTTGGCCCGCAAGGGTTCAAACCAGTGCGAGTACGAAAACAGGTTAAATCAAACTCTCGTAACCCTAATGTTTCACTCCATTAACTAATGTTCGCTAAATCATTTACGCCATTAATCCTACATTAGTACCGGACATTGTTATTTTCTGCTGTAAGGCCGATTGCCTTTGGACCGAACCCTAAAAGAAGCCTGAGTCGCCAATAAATGACTATACAGAAATGCTGTTTACATTCTTGAGAGTGGAGAAAAAAAGAAAAACTAAACTTATCGCGCGAGTGAAATTCCAACACATCAATTATTCCGTTTAGTAATGGAGTAAGGCGATGTGACTTCTTGTTACTTTGGATGATATTTTTACGTCATTGCCTTGTGTTTCTTCAGCCCAGGGAAAAAACAGAGGCCAACAAATCTACAAATTTACAGCGTCAAAGTACCGGACGTGAAATGGTAAACAACCGGACGATACGTCCGACCTCCGGCCTCAAACGAAAACCCCGAAAGAAACTACTAAAATTCACCAAACCGCCTGCTGTGGTGACCTCCGTCGGGGATGATCGGAAAAATCCGAGTGCTTCTTTGCACGAGTCGAACTTACGACTTTCCGATTACCACTTCGGATGCCCTGCCACTAAGCTATAGGGGATGATCGGAAAAATCCGAGTGCTCCTTCGCACGAGTCGAACCTACGACCTTCCGATTACCACTTCGGATGCCCTGCCACTAAGCTATAGGGGATGATCGGAAAAATCCGAGTGCTCCTTCGCACTAGTCGAACTTACGACCTTTCGATTACTACTTCGGATGCTCTGCCACTAAGCTATAGGGGATGATCGGAAAAATCCGAGTGCTTCTTTGCACGAGTCGAACTTACGACTTTCCGATTACCACTTCCGATGCCCTGCCACTAAGCTATAGGGGATGATCGGAAAAATCCGAGTGCTCATTTGAAAGAGTCGAACTTACGACCTTCCGATTACTACTTCGGATGCTCTGCCATACGCTATAGGGATGATCGGAAAAATCCGACTGTTCATTTGCAAGAGTCGAACGTACGACCTTCCGATTACGAGTTCCTCGTTTATCTGAAACTACCGAGACCAAGTGACAGTCAAGAGGCCACGCTTGCTCACGAGAGCAAATCAACTCGTTTTTGTCCATTAAGTCATAGAATGAATACAAAAGTTGAGGAGCAGTACCTGTGCCGGTTACCACAGCAAAGTAACCAAGAGCCTTCATTGGAAACAACTTTCCTTCTAGAATCTGTTTAATCTGATGACAAAAAAGAAGAATAATTGCCAGCTTGTTGAGGCGCTACCATTGTCCAACACAAAGACTTGTAGGTATTCACACAGAGATGGTTCTACCATCAATTTATGACTAAAAGAAAGATAATTGATCTCCCAAAAAGTAGGTACGGACCACATACATCGTATCTTTGCCGTGTAAACTATCGGTTCCAAGCTTTTTTGGGGGTTTTGCGGCTATGGCAAAAAACAAATCGAGTCTTCGTGTTTAAAAGGAGATGACCTACCCTGCTTGGATTTGCATCATTCTGCTCGGCTAAGTCAACTTTAGTCAGTACAAAAATTGTTCTCTTTCCTTCAAAACAGAACAAAAAAAGATTGTATTCAACTGTACACAAAAACATTTTACACGAAACAGGGTATGAGCTGTCTTTGTTATCATTATTTCAATTTCTTGTTGTTGTTATTATTATTATTATTATTATTATTATTATTATTATTATTATTATTATTATTATTATTATTCCTAGACCATGGCAAGACTCTTCTGGCACACATGGTCTGTAATGTTGTCACAATCAATATTTTGATGACATATTTGTAAGAAATATGACTTACAGCTCCACATCTTTATGCAATAACTTTGGTTTTGCTCAAAGAATTGATACAAAAACTTTTTCAAATAATTCTAGCCTTATAAACTTCTTCATGAACATTGCTTTTTTAACACACCTGAAGGGTCCATGTTGCTCACTAAATCAGTAACATTGCTTCTTTCAGCATCAATGGCACCATCTGTTTTGAATAAAATGCAAATCAAGTGAAGCTATGATCCTCGCCGTTAGGAACTTCACCACTTCAATGACCTCGTGACCTCGCGATGCCGGTGCGACGCTCTAACCAACTGAGCTATGAAGCGACTGACATTAAGAGCTGGTCATTTGTGGGTTCAAATGTTCCCGTGATAAATGAATCAATGAATGAAATCATATATGTGAAATGAATCATACATAGCTTCACTTGATTTTATATCCGCAGTTCAATATATAATTCATTTCACATATATCATTTCGTTCTCCTCACCAAAACCAAATATATCTTACCATTCTTACCTCAAAATTTCGCTTTTTGTCTGCCAGGCAAGACGTGCAAAGTTATCGAAACAAGCAGTAATTTGAACCCACGACCGTGATGCGAGAGGCACAAGTTTATTCTCGATTTTACGTCACAAACTGCTTTACAATGCAAAATTTCTTTGAAAACAGAAATGCAAAGTAGTTCGTGGCGTAAAATCGAGAATATTCCCCTGCCTCTCACATCACGGCTGTGGGTCCAAATTAGAGCGCGTTAAGCAACGACAACGGCGACGGCAACGAGAACGTCACAAATTTGCATATTTACTGGGCAAAGACAATAGCTTTGCACGCCCTGCACGTGCGTTTTTCACTTTGTCCATTTCTTTGCCTTCGTCGGCAAAAAAAAAAAAACAACAACTTGAACTAGCCAAATTTGAGGTTCTATGAAGAACGTTAGCACTTGAGCATGAATTTTCATTTTCTCCCCTAAATCAAGCGCCGTTCCGACCAGTGCCATTTTTGAGGAACTACCTAACCCTTGTCATATTGAAAAGGTTGAAATATGTGTTTGCTTTGGATGCAGAAATTTATATTAGGAAAGAAAAATATTTGAGTTTCGGTGAACTTTAACAAAGTGATCTGTTTCAAGTTTGAAATGGAACACAAGTTCAAAATTACAAACCAATAACTGTCTGAAAGAATTTTTATCTCTGATGCACATTAGTGCATTCATTTATTATTAATGTTGACGACTCTAAGTTAAAATAATACTATTCTTACTCTCACCCTGAATGCACAAGATAATTGCATTTGGATTCTTCATGTAGTTTCTGCACAAGATGATGAAGAAAGGACAAAGTGATAGTAAAACTATTGCAAAAACAAATACAATAATTGACCACTCCCCATAGGGGCTTTTCTGGGCTAATGAAACACAATCACGACAGAACAGAACATTCAATAACAAGTTTTAAGGATCGCAACTGGCTGGATGCAAGCTAGTTGGCTATTTACAAGTGCAGCTGAGAAGTTGAACCAGGGACTACCACGAACAAGTTCTACCAGTGGTCAGAACTCGGATCTCAAGGCAAGCGCCTTAATCGCTGTGCCGCACTGCTTCCTTTCATCAATGCATGGCATTTTAAATTAAGAGGCTTTCTACTGCACCTGCTCATCTCCACGATGTCATCCCTTGTGTTTTCTGCCATTCCAGCTGTGATTGTCTGTAGAATGATGACAAAAAAGCCCACTTATGTCAGAAATGTCATAAATGGCAAGAATGGAGGTTTTGGCAAAGTTCTCCCACATCCTCCACACGTCACTCTCTTGGCAAAATTCGCCAAATCCACCATATCAGCTGATTTGTCAAATATCTCCGCTTATGTCCACCAAATAATAATAATAATAATAATAATGATGATGATGATGATGATGATATATTATTATTATTATTATTATTATTATTATTATTATCTCCACTTATGTCCACCAAATGTCACCCTTTTGCTGAAATTTTGCCAAATCTGCCATTTTTGACATTGCCTGCATTTCTGAACATGATATCTAAAAAAATTAGCTGGCTTCCATAAGGAGAGTTTTCTCTAGTCTGGTTTTAGGCTCACCACAAGAACCAACACTTTTTAATATTTTAGATCGAATTTACTGATATGCTAACAATGGTGGAGTACAAATAACTGAATCCACAGTAACATACCCCAATAACTCCTGGAAGGTCAACCAACACCATGCGATGAAGACCTGGACCTTTGACACTTAGGGAAATTACCTGAGAGAAAATACCTAGACATCAGCTGAGCCATGGCAAAAAATAATGTAATTTATAAATACCACAAATACTGGTAAGTTGGTTGAAAAAGATTAAATATGAGAGGAAAAATATTTAGAAAATATAAATTAGCAAAAGAAGAGTGAAACCTTTAAATGTGGCTATGACATGAAAATTTTGTCACTTCAAAATGCCTGTCATGGGTACATCAAAAGGTTGTGTACCGGCACTTCTTTAACTTTTCTAAATTGTTTAATAAACTAAACACAAGTTTATTCCTATAAATGCATTACCTCACGACTAACAGTTTGACCGCTTTTGACACTGTTCCTCATTCGAATTTCAATTTCCTGCCTAAGGGCTTTAAGCTGCAAATAAAATAAACAAATGAAATGAATGAGAAAAACAAATCAGAACTTGGAAATGTGCACTTTAACACATGTTACAGAGTTATTATGCCATCACAGCTGGTGGTAGACGAAACACTATCGATGGACTACCCTGATGGAGTATCCAAATGAAGAACCCTAACTAAATACTATTTCGAATGAGTACTGTTGGTCTATATGTAAGCAGCGTCTTAAATAGTGCTTACTTAAGCCTAAACACCCATTTTAAATGCCATTGATCAACAGTATTTAAGTCTATAAGCACCCATTTTAACTTTTTTTAGCTTTTGATAATTGTTGCGATGGCCAATTACTTCAAGCAAGTGAAGTGAAACTGGTGCAATTCCTGGATTTAGCTGCATGTGGCCATGCAGACGAAAATAAGCAAGGTATGTATGTGCAATGTAAGCATATAATCAAGTCAGTTCTTTCAACAGTACTCATTTGAAATGGTATTTTTAAGAGTAAGTGCATTTTATGGTAGCCCATTTAGGTAGTCCATGGACTGGGCGGGTCAGTGTTTTGTCCACCATCATTGCAGCCTGTATTTGGGAGACTTGGGGGTGCTTGCTTGTCCATAAGAATACTGTAGGTTCAGTTGCCTATAATTTTTGTCCTGCCATATTGCCAACAATAATGATGGAGGGGTTGGTTTCTTAAGAGACTGTAAAGGGTTATCGCTTGAAACATCAACTCACTAATGTTTCGTATGGTAGCACTGCTAAAAATGAAGAAGAAATTCCAGGTGGTCCCCATTTCAAAAGCCAGGAAACTAAACCCATAAATTTGGTTGCCCTGATTGCTTGGTTGCCAATTGGGAGCCCCCCTACGATTAAATAAACACAGTGTTGAGACGCAATCACATGGTGTTGGAGCTTGAGTATCCCATAGGTCTATGTGTGCGTCTGTGGCTTTTTGTTTTGCACTTTCAAAATGGATTCTTTGATCTCCGTCGCCTGCATATTTGTGAATATTGTCTCGATCTTGTATTTTCCTATCTGACAATTTTTTTGTATTTAAAGCCACAGATATTCAAAACAAGGGTAAATGCTCAGCTGGGGCAGGTTAATTATTGCTACTTCCACACTACTATCAGACATTGACAATAGAAAACTGTCAAGTGAGTCGGGTACTGCTTACATGTATGTACATGTAATTCATGTTCTATTTTTGGCTGGGTTCTCCGTTGTTTTTGCTTTGAGCAACCAGGCTTTTCATTTGACCAAAAATCCATTTGCCCAGTAAACTTTCTGGTTGTCTGGGACGACCGGACGACTGCTAATTCCCAGCAGTGTGGTAGGGGCAACTTGATTGACAAAATGAAACTTTCATGCTAAGAATACTGTCATGTTCACATTTCTCACCAGACAGAATACATAACATACAGTGGTGAATGACATTGATATTGTCCACTGTTATGAGGGCATTTTATTTTGGAAAGAAATGAATAGGAAAGAAGATTACAGTTCTAACCTCATTTTCTTGAGTTAGGTCATACTGGTGAGTGCTTCCCTTGAACTGCGCCATGTGATTAGGACCTTCGCTTAAGGTCACCTAAAAAGCAACGAGATTAATATTTAATTAATACTAAACAATAATTTTTTTTATTATTGGATGAGGTAAATGTTATATCCGGAATAATCAAGGTCTCGGTTAATCGGTTAATCGACCTTGATTATTCCGGATATCACATATCACAAAAACCGAATCTAATAATTGTTTTATTATACATTATTTTGAAGAAAATAACGACAAACGCATTATTGCAGCGATCACAGTTTATTTCCAAACACATTGCTCTTGGAAATCATGCTTGCGCATGCAACCTACAGATTATTCACTTATCTGTAGGAACAGATTAGTGAATAATCTGTAGGTTGCGCTGTTTCCCAGAATTAACTGTAGGCTTTTAGCCAATGAGAAGACAGATGGTGACTACAATGTATAATAATAGCAGTAATCAAAGATTAGTGAGGTGCGCTCAATTCCTATTTTGTCATCAACAAGACACTTGGTACTGCCTGATGGTCACCCATCCAGGTATTGACCCCGTCCAACAGGACTTGACTTAACTTGAGCAAGCCGTAATAATATCACATGAGATCAAGGTTATTTGTGCCAGAACAAGATGGTGTCCAAACACTCAAATTGTATATCATCACGATCAATAGCCAACTTGGGCATTCTGTGGAACTGAACGCAACAATCGTGTAGATTGTGTTACAAAATCTCTGAAGATAAAGTCTGGGAGTGGCTGCAGGGGAATCACTCTATAAGGGAGCGTCTCCAAGTTAATATCGGAAATTTCCTTTCTGATCTAACTATTGGCATCTTCTGATTCCGATAAGAAAAGAGCAGAACTCAAGAATTTCTGTTTCAAAGTTTCTTACTTCCTATGCAATCGGAGAATCTTCAGATTTTCCGATTACTCAGACGTCACACGTACTTGGGCCACTTTGGAGGAGGAATGCAAAACTACACAATAAAGGGGATATACTTTTAATTTGAATTTTGCAAAATTCATAGCATCAAGTTCATATTTTTTTTTCTTCTTCAAAAGAAATTAAATATTTACCATTACAGGTGCTCTTGTCATCATCTGTCCAGAACCTCTGCAAAAGAATTTTTCAAGAATCTTCATCTTAATCTACAATTGCATTTACATGTATATAGTACATGGACAGTATATTAATGATCATTATTACAATAATTATGGTTATTAATGACTACTTTTTGTAATGAGAGCTTGTCTCCCACATATCAGTGGAATTTTTTCATTCAAATACATGTACAGTACATGTAGAAGGAAGGATTACAGGTATGTTTTTGCAAACGTTGGCCGTGTAGCACTTATACTTGAACATACTTAACTGATTAGATTGTAATGTGACTAGTGCTAAGTTTCTATCCCATATGAACCATGTGAGCGTTAGCCCTACTAATGGAAATGGGCCCACACAAGGGCTGAGAAAAACTCTGACCACGGTGAGAATTGAATCCACGACCTTTGGGTTAGATCACCGCTGCTCTACCGACTGAGCTACAACGTCAGACGGGAGAGGCCGTGGGAACTGAAGATGTTAAAGTCACGGCAATTAACATGTACAATACATGTAGCTGCACAAACTTATTTCCTACTCTTATTATTTTGTTACAACAAACCTTGGAAATATTCTAGCCTGTGCAATCATCTCCAGGACACTGGTTTTGCCTGCACTTTGATCGCCAACTACAACAACCTGGAATTGAAAAGCATTGACAAATAAGAATAAAAAATTTTATTGATTTCAGGGTTAGCCCTGAATCCAAAGAAAATAATAGAGCTTGATTTGTTCAAGCAAAACTCTGCTGTGCATGTGACTGAAAGCACATTTAATAAACCCTCCCATGTATACAGTATGTGTGTGTTTCACTTAATTTATTCAATGAAACCAAGTTATACATGTAGATCCATTACAATTTACTTCGTCCAAAGTGAAACAATTTCAAATAATAATCATTTTAACAAACGTTGACAAAGTTGCATGATTTTAACTACTTAATAACCGAGAGTGAGGTTGTTAAAGCAAAATCTCAAACCAAGACCTTGCCGTATTAACCGAGTGACAGCGAGGTCAATACAGCTGGCTGAGGTTTGAGATTTTGCTGTAACGACCGAACAGTCGAGGTTATTAAGTTGTTTACTATAATTATGGCTAACAGAAAGGTTCTAAAGAAGACAAATTTTAAAGTAATTTGCATAATCCATAATCGGCCTGTGGGCATAACAAGAGAATAATGCCCCCCTAACCCTTAGCTGCCATTAGCCAATCAGAGCCCATGCTATATTGGCCAGAAACACTAGCCATATACTAATGTACAGTGTAATTTAATTTATCCAACTTTGTTGTTGCACATTAATTAATTTTGCTCAGTTCCTACAGTATACATTGTAATGTTATGTTAGACTTCTTTTTAAAGAATACAGAAGGTGACATTGCACAGGTAGCCTTAAAAGATTCCCTTGAATTTGAGGCATTAAGTATATAGGTCTCTTTCAGCCAGTTTAACCCTTTGACACTCAAACTGACCTAAACCGGCCAGACTTTTCACGGAAATGGTCAGTACTGCAAAATTCCGACCGAGAAAGAACCAATCAGAGCGCTGGGATTTGCTCAAGACTGGCTTTGCCATATAATAAAATGTTATTTGCACCAGTTCCTCCTCCAAAATAATAACCAGGTCCCAGTTGTACATGTTCAAAGGCTGGATAACTTTATCCACAGTTTTAACTAAACTTCACAAATTAAACATTGCCCAAGGTTTTATACATATTCGTGGTTACACTGAAATCTTTGCACAGATCGACACTGTTGGATGGTGACTTATCCACCAGGCCCGAGTTGCTTGACGCATGGTTAGCCCTAACCAGCGATAAATACCATGGAAACCTATTGGTTTTGATACCTCTTAACCAACGGTTAGCGCTAACCACGCTCCGATCAACCAGCCCCAGATAAAGTCATCCAGCCTGAACATCTGAGCCCTGACCTTTAACAGTATGAGAAGAATACAATACCCTTGGTAGATGGTCAGTGGTATTATAGCTGACGTCATACTCAGACAGAAGATCCAGCACATCAGAGTACATGTCAATGAGAGATTTCTGGCAAGAAGAGTCACAACAGAAAACAATCATTTTCTCATTGAGCAAAGGTCAATATTCCATAACACATTATTATTTTCGCCTTTTGAACATGTTGCAGGTCATTTTGTTCCTTAGGCAGTGATCCACCTACAAATTTAGACCAGTCCCCCTGGGACTCACCAATCCATCAACGAGTGAGTCCCAAACCCATTCAATTAGTCCCATATCGAAGTTTAAAGTCCAGTGTGATATTAAATTAAAGGCCATAAGCCATTCGTTTCTCGTTTAGTGCTGTGTGCCTCTTTCGTCATGCCATTATTCTCTTTATGTTCTGTGCGTACTTTGCAGTACATGTAGTTTTCCTTTTCTCCGTACACCAGCCATGAAAAGACTTGAAGCCATGGATTGAAAAAAAATCTTGGTTTTGTATGGCTTGATGAATCGGAAGCACTTTTATTTTCAGTAGGCTTATCTGTACTGGCCAGGGATAATTATATTTCATTTACTTTCATGAATTTGAATGACAATGTTGGCAATGAAAAGGATGAAACTACATTCACTGTTTCCAAGGATGCTGCTTGTACTGATGACAATGACGATGATGATGGGCAACAACATAAATGGTGATGATATGCAACACCACTGCTAATGTTGACGGCGATGATGACGACAATGACCATGACAATATCGATCAATGTTGACAACCATTATTACTACATGTACATGTATCACTATTACTGGTTTCTTTAACATAGAAGGAAAGAAAGGTTTGTTTCACCTTAATCTTGCGTGGTGTTGGCATGCTATCACCCTTAAGAATTATGACTTGTTTCCTTAACTCGCGGTTGTCCCTTTCAAGCTTGTCTATCTCTCTCTGGTACCTTTGCTAGAGGAAAATAAGAAACCATGCATTACAAAAAAGATAGCCCAAATCACCTGAAAAAAGGAAGAAGACAGTGTTCCTTGCACTTGTCTGGACAATAATTGAGCAATATTTTTGTCTCTTAACGCACAACAACTGAAAAATTCAGGTGATTTCAACAGGAATCGAACCCATGACGTCTGTGACACCATTGCAGTGCAGTGAATTTTTCAGGTGTCTATAAGAGACAGTTGCGTGAATTGTACATCTCACACACCCCTCATCCAACAAAGACTTGAAAGCTGTATTATTATCAATATACGCAGCCAAACAGAAAACCGGCCTCTTCAAAACACACGCTCAGCGGGCCGCAAAAGACTGACAGCTGGCTGCTAATGCATTATCAGCCCTACAGCTGATTGGTTCTTGCTTCAACTTTGTGATATGCCTATTATTTATGGACGATTTTACGCAATTGGTAATTTTAAATAAGTTCACTGGGCTGAGTTGATTCTTTAACAGCTTGTTCAATCAACACTCACATGATGATTTGAAGTGACTTTGAATTCGTTATTCACTTAGCTTGTATTATTAAAACTTGCATTCTTGATATCATTTGGCCTTGTTTATTGATAACAATGATAAAGGCATGACTTTTTGAGGGAATATTGTTTATTTGCGCCCTTGTAGTGTCATTTGTGGGCGCAAATAAACAATATTCCCTCAAAAAGTCATGTTATTCCCTTATTGACAAAAATGTCCCACCATATATCTTGCACCTCAGTGCCTGAATTAAAGAGCTTTAGTTAGTTAGTCCAACAGAGTACCCACTTGGTTGGTATTAAAGTAAATAATAGGCCAATTTGCATGACCACGTCACATGATCTTGTCAAATTATCATAAAAGATGGTCGTGATACAAAAAAAAAAACCAGAAATGGAAAGAGTGTGATCAAATTAGTAAGAACGTCCATTTTGAGGCCACTGAAATTTAAGTGAGAGATTTCACAGTGATTTTACATTTACTTTAAAAATTAACTGAGATTTATATGGAAACCAGCTGTACTTTGCCATCCAGCACAGAATTCTTTTAATTATTATTTTCAAACTTTCATACCGCTCTAAAATCATGCACTTAAACATCAGTGGTCTCAAAATTTACATTCTTACTAATTTCGTCTTGCTCTTTCCATTCCTAGCATCTATTATTTTGTACCACAAACACTTTCTATGATTGACAAGGTCATGTGACACAGCCATGCAAAGGGCCTATTTATTGTTTCTTCATCTTTGGCATGACGAAACAGAGGTACAAATTTTCACTCTTTAAACAGCCATGAAAGTTCCTCTGTTTTCTCATGCTGAAGACAAAGAAACAATAAATTATTCACTTTAATGTCAACCAAGTGTGCACTTTGGGAGGCACGGTGGCCTCATGGTTAGTGTGCTTGACTCCGGATTGAGTGGTCCAGGTTCGCGAACTGGCCGGGGACATTGTGTTGCGTTTTTGGGTAAGACACTTTACTCTCACTGTGCCTCAGACTCTCCACCCAGGTGTATAAATGGATACCGGCGAATTTAATGCCAGGGGTAACCCTGCGATGGACTGGCATCCCATCTAGGGGGGAGTAGAAATACTCCTAGTCGCTTTATGCTACAGAAACCCGGATGAGCTCCAGCTTAATGGGCCCCTTGGCTCCTACATGTACGTGGGCACTTTCTTGGACTAACAAAATAAAGCTCTAATTTTGTACATAATGAGGGGATCATACCTGCATTTCAATCAGTTCTTCCTGAGACTTTTCCAATCGTTCTTGCATCTGTGAACAAATTACAATAATATTACTTATCATTCATCTTTAACTTTATTGAATTTGTTGTTGCTCAATATGACCACTCATGTTCCAAACTAAAAATATACCAATCAGTTCCCGGATGTAGTAGTCCTTGGTGATATTGATATACCAGGGTTTTAGTTTCTGGTTAAAAACACTCTTGTCCATACAGTAAAATAGTAAGAAATACATACTCCTGCACTATCCTTGTTAAATTAATGAGTAACATTGTACATTAACTTTGTTTACATATTATAAGAACAACTGCACAGGAAATCAAATTAAATACTGAGTGTCCCTACACGGTATGTAGTTCAATTTTGATTTTTTTGTTGTTTCAGATTCTGATAATGAATATTAGACAAAGAAAAACCAGTTGTTGCCCGCTCCAGATGTTTTGCTGCGATTGTTGAAGGAAAAGTCTAAATATATAAGAAAGCAGTTAATGTATGGTCCCTTGGGAAAGTAGTTAGTTTTGTTTTCCCTTGAGTCCTGATGTTTCCCTCGACGGACATCAGAACTAAAGAACTTTCGGGAAAACAAAACTAACTGTTTCCCTCAGGACCACATGATTATTAAGTGTATAGTGTAGTACAGTTTACTAGGTCAAGCTATCTTAGGTAATTTTGTTTCATTTTGTTAATTATGAGCTCTAAACGTCAAATTGGCAGAGCAAGAGTCTTTCATTTGCACAATCATGGCCACATAACAACTGAGAATGATTTTCCAGCTTTGCAAATGGCATTTTGATAATGACTGATATAAAGTTGAAAAAAGGTGGGCCGACGTTTTTCAAATTAACCCAAATTCTAGCCATTTCAAGCCTATCCAGTTTTGCCCTTCCATGTTCCTTCTTGGCGTCTCTGTGTTTTGTTAGAGCTTTTCTATAGTTTTGAGCAGTTATTTTGATATTTTAGTTAATTCTATGACCATTCGATCAGTGCTGAGTTTGCCTAAAATTGCGTGACCTAGCCCCTTTAAAGTCTGTGTGGTTTACATACAAAAGATAGAAGTGACAATTGCTGAAATTGTCCAGTTAAGTGAGGATCAATATTATTCTATCTTTCCTATATTACTACTAATAACGAAATATTGTTTTGTATTTTTTTCACAAATTACTTTTTCCATAGGACTTTTTCTTGGGGTTGACGCTTTTTCACCCTTTTCTGGTTTGACTGCAGCAGACACCACAGAGGGGCTGACTTCTGACACAAAAAGATAAAAGGATGGTTACCATGGAAGTGTTCTGTAAAGACCAGTGATACTGCTATGTTCAAGAGGGGACAAAAGAATGACAAGAGAGAATAAAAGTTAATTTAACAATAGTACTGTTTAATTCTTAGTACAATCTTTCTATGAATCAGTACTTCTTTTTTGAGTGCCCATACCAAACGTTGAAGAGCATTTAAATTTACCAACATTTAAAGCAATACTTTGCTGTTCATTATTCCTTATTTAAGACATAATTATGTACATGTAATAAAAAGTACATGAATAATCATATATTATTGTTTGTCTCACAATGTAGTCACTTACAACTGTAGGTTGTGAACCAAGACGTTTTGACCACTTAATTACTGCTGGTCTTTATCCTGCGATAAGGGCGACTGGTAACCCGCTAAGTAACTAAATGGTAAGACAAACAATCATTATTATACTTTTTATTATTAAAGGGCATTTACAGGTTCACTGTAAACATGGTTTTTGAGCTTTTTTTACTACATAGTCTTTCATACTTAAGAAATTGAGTTGAGTTTTAGCTTCAGTTCTCCTTTAAAGTGCCCCTGTGACCAAAAATATTATCAATTCTTATTTTTCTTTGGACCTGAAAACTATGTTAACTAAACACTAAGTGACCAAAGTTTTAGCAGGATTTCAAAAAGACACCTGCTTATTTTAACTGGAATGCTCCTATTTAGTGGTCTGCCACCTTTATGTTCTTGAGAGAGCTGGATCAAGGAGAAAATGGTGTCAAAGGCTCACTAGTCTAAGAATGCAATGTGTTTAAATGCGACTTAATTAATGTGCAGCACGGGAGTTTCTGGCTTTCCGACTTTCAAGCTCGCATTTTGGATATGTAACAAGGTGCAATCACACGCTGAAATTTTAAGCTAGTGAGCCTTTAATGTCACTTTTTCGTAGATCGAGCCCTCTGAGGTCCAATCAGTCAGTTTTGAATGTGAGTAATGGTGGACCGTAAAGTATAAAACTTACGTAATGATTCCAAGTTCGAGTGAGGCCTAACACTACTGTGAAGTCTTGATACCCAATTTTTATTCCATCAGAGATCAACCCTAGTATTGGAATTGGGCCCACACAAGGACAGAGAAAAACTCTGACCAGGGTGGGATTTGAACCCATGACGTTCGGATTAGATCACCGCTGCTACTGAAGGACAAGAACTAATGATTATATAAAACTTACACTTAAAGTAAACGACCTTTGGACACAAATCAAAGCTCAAGTGTAAAGCACACACACTTCCAAAATCTGAAGACAAAAATGAAGTGATTTTTTGGATCACAGGGGCACTTTAAATTATTGGAAAATGTTTTAAAATTTGGACTGTTTCCTCTGTAGCTCTTAACATCAAACTCATCTAATGACCTTTCCTTTTTTACACCTGACTTAACTAGCCTTTGATATACATGCTGTACTGTACATACAGTAGGTTGTAAAGGCACTACATTGAGGTCCAGAAATCAGTAAACTTCAACTTAAACTTTACTCTGTCTAAAATACATGTATTACTAAAGTGATGATGAAATGACAACAAAGACAAAGAAACATCAACATTACTGAATTAGCTGTCTGCCTCAATCTCAGGAGTTCCATACCTGAACTCCAAAAACCATCTATAAACTCTTTCAAACTGTGTACAAAACTTTGCGTGGCTTCTGAACCTATAGTTATTAAACAAAAAGGAAAACCAACAACAAACCAAAACTAAATGTCAAAAAAAACCACAACAATTGAACAAAATAAGGTAGAATACATTGAAACAAAATTCAAACATAGGTAATCTGGAAATACGAGTGTACAAGTCCTCTTTTTTGTTTCCTCTTTTTTTTTTCAGGATGTGTCATAACTTGCAGTCCACAAACAAAACAAAAAAAAATGAGAAAGAAAACCACAAAGAGGGCTAAAAAAATTGTTTAATGATGAATACCATAGTAAACAGAGACCAACTAACCTCCTTCCAAAGTGTTAGGTAAATCTGGTAAGTTGTTCCTTAGTTCTGACAGCCAGCTAAATTGTGGTAATGCTTCTTGAAATCTTAGCCATTTGTCCTTCCAAGAATCATATGTCTGTGATACGAAAGTAACAACTGGTTAAGGTATATATAGCTAAACAAAGAATAGGCATCCACGCAAAAAATTAGCTTTGCACCAGTATATCCAGGGTTCGTACACTATTTCAGACCAAACATTCAAGGACTTTCAAGGGCCAAATTTGGAAATTTCAAGGACCTCTTTTTTACGTCAAAGAATTTATCCATGGAAATAAATGTAGTCTGACAGCACAATAGGCCATTTTCAAATTCATGTCTGCCTCGTCTTCCAAGCGAGTCTAAGTGCGAAGTTTTCTCATGAAATTAGTTTTCATTCATAATTTATGTAATGTAATGTAGAACTACTTACCATCACAAAGACTTCGCACTTAGACTCGCTTTGAAGATGAGGCAGACATGAACTCTGGATTGGCCTACAAATGAATTCTTGCTCATTGTCCACAACGTACATGCATAAAAATAATGCAAAGGCACTGGTAACCATTCTCGACCCCACAGCTCGTCGCATTTGTATGACACAACTTGAGCACCTGATTATTTCTACCGAAGTTTTCAAAGATCAAAAATTCAAAGCCTTGAAAATGTACTCTCAAAATTCAAGGGTTTTCAAGATGCGTACAAACCCTGTATATCATTTTAAAGTTCAAAGAATATATGTTCTGGATAAATTTCTTGGTTATTTACTGAAATTTCCGTTTGTCTGAGTATAAGTTTTCAGGCCACAATCAAAAGGGTGCAGGTTTTGCTGCAAAAATTCAAGCCCCTTTGTGTTAAGGCAAATAATCAGGCTTTTAATTGGATTTTACTCATAGATAGTTATTGTTCTAAAAACCCGCGTGAACGATTTCTGATAACTTGAATAATTTAGAAGATAAAATTATCATGCCTTTAAGTTGAACGACACATTTCCGATTTATTTTTGGGGGAGAAATTCAAAAATCCCTTACATGATGGATAACACTATCTACCAGATACCTGTAAATCACTATCCGCCAGATAAACACTAGCAAAACCAATTGAGTTGGCCAGTGGATAAATCACTATCCACTGGACAACTCAATTGGTTTTGCTAGTGTTTATCTGCCGGTAGTGATTTATCTAGTGGATAGCATTATTTTGATAACGTCTGTTATTATAAAATGATGTATTTATTTAATAATTATATGCCTTGGTTATGTTAATAAAGGTCAGGCACGTGGTCAGTTTGTTTGGCTCCCAGTATTGTATGAGAATGCATCCAGTAATTGGGGTACACCAAGCAAACCGTTTTCTGCTTGTTCTGTTTATTCTACTGTTGGCAGCGACACATACAGAATAGTTTCTAGTTCATTTTGAAAATGGAATAAGTCCAAAAAACCAGGGGCCAGTTCCTGAAAGGTGTAATAACTCTATTCAAGGGATAAATGTGCCTTATTCCAGGAATACCTTTACCCCTGGAATAAATTCTGTTCTGTTAGAATAGCAAATTTATCCCTGGAATAACCGTTATATCTGGTATAACTTATTCCTCCTTCCAGGAACCGGCCCCAGGTAAATTGAAATTGATATCACACAGGCTGTATACCTATTCCTGTATATTCCAGATAAAATCAAGTCAAAATGAGAAAAATAGAGCATCTGGGGAAAACCTCACATGCAGTGTAGCAGAGTGGAGAAATATAAACCAAGTTAACCTTAACACATAGTGGGAATAAAAAATGTGGGATACACTGGTGTAGGGTGATGACTGTAAATGTAGAACATACATGTATGTAGTCTAAAATTGCAGTACTTCACACAGGTAATGCGACTCACCATTTTTGCGGCAACTCCACCAGCTCCAGCTGCTCCGAGTAGTAAATACCTTACTCTGGCCACTCGCGTTACTGCTCTCACAATTTGAGTTGTGAACATACGTTCACCATAAACATTTTTACTGATGAGAATTCTTGTAATACTGGGATAAATTCCATGCGGCGTCTTCATTAATGTTCTAAGATTACACTGTCTCAAAATTAACAAAGTGTGAATGTGACATTTCTGCTGAATGGTCATAGATTTTGTTAATGGAAGTTTACCAGCCTTTTCCACAGCAATTCTCTTCAAACAGCGTTCACAGTGAAGACTGAAATTTAAGGAAAATGCTCATATTAGACCTTGACAAGCTTACAGTAGCTAAGGGCTGATTAATGCACATATAATCTTGCGCATCAGGTTAACTGGTTTCAGTCTCCATTTCCAAGACCTTACACGATTGTATCTCATTACCAATCAGCTTGAATAAGCTTATGCTGCTAATTACTAAATATATATACAATGTAGGAGGTAGTGTGGCCCTGAGTGGTTAGGGCGCTTGCCTTGAGATACGGAGATCCCGGGTTCAAGACTCATTATTTTTGCAGCATTCTTTGAAAAATAGAATACGAATGGTTTACATTTTCCTGGTAATGGCAGAAAAAAGTCCTGAACCACACAAATAAGTGTTGGTCACCTTGAATAAAAGAGCTATAGCCCACATTACAAGACTTGCCACTCATTGGCGGAGACTAAGGGGGAGGGGTAACTACAAAATGGAATGATCCGGCGTAGAAATGTTCATTTGTACAAAATCCCAATTAGTTTTAATTTGTTTACTTTTTCCTGAATGGGAAATAATGCTTGGGAGTTTAATTAACTAACTGGAAAATAATTAAGGTTTAAATAACCATAAAGGCTGATACTGATTTTTCTTGAACAGCATAAGCTTACTTGTTTATTTCTGTGCAAATTCTTCAAGACTACAGTACGTGCCAAATCTCGTTTAAAAAATGACGTAGGCTGCTTTCCATAACGAAGATCATGACAATTCAGTCGCATTGGACCGCTTTTATTCTTTTGATATATACATTAAACAAACTATCCTCGATCCCCGGTGCCTATATACACAGCTATAGACGCACCCCGTTAAAATATCACAGTCGATCAAGAAGCCAGATTGAATATCGATATATTTCTTTTGTTATTTGTTTACCTGAAAGCACCCACAACCCTTAACATCATAAGACTTTGTTTAATCTGGCGCAAGATCGTTGTATCCTCAAGTCCTCACACACTTCATCGGTATATTTCATCATCTTTGCGAGGAGAGTTAGTCCAGGAGAAACAAACTCGAAACATCCGCCATCTTGGAGAACGAAAGTGTAACGCTCGGGAGGATGACGGGAGATTTGTCACGTCCAAAGGAAACGCGCCCAATACACGCGCGTGTTCTTTACGCGTACTAGACACGCGCGTACTTCAAGCGCACACCAATATTCAAAACGTGTAAATTCGAAATTCAAGTGTTGATTTGCAGAGTTGAATGAATTTCACATGCATGATGAACGTTAGATTTTACAGACGAGCAATAGTTCAAAGCACTGATGGTACAAACAAAAACTTGAAATGTAACTCTTTGCACCGCAACTGGTTGTCCTGTGGCAATAAATTGGCCAATTCACATGTGTTATTGTGAAATTTCTACGTTCGTTTAATCACGCCCATGTTAAAAAGCTGTTAGACATGGCGGCAAACGATCGCACTCCTCTTCTTGGAGATAAGCCCTTAGTTTACACAGAAGATGAGCAAGATCGATACGCTAGCAGAATAAGCTCAGCTGATTCTCAGCTGACAGCTCTGGCGGAGGAGCTTGGTTTCAGAGCAGATGCTCTGAGCAAGGACAGTGCGGAAATAAGAGATAAGGATAGTTCCTTGTGGAGGAAAAGAAACGGACCTGTAGTGACAGTCACTAGAGAACAGCTCGACGAATTACAGACTGCTTTGGAAAATACTAGTGATTTGCTCCGCCAAGTTAGCATGAACTCGCTGGAGTTTGACGCTCTGAGTAAACAAAGGATCGGAAGGTTAATTATAATTGCTAATTTTCAGTCTTAAGTTTAAGCATACATCGTATTATTCCTTATAAATGGGTGAAAATTTTAAAGAGCTTTCAGAGTTCCAAATCCTATGATTTATAGTCTACATCTACGTCTACACGTGCCAGCACACGGCAAAGTCCTGTTTTGACTTATGGCTGTTCCTGCTTGGGTGGCCTCATACACCATGGGCCTAGATCATCACTTCGAACCATCCACTTCTGCTGGAGGGAACAGGACAGCCACAACACCGGGAACTCCATCCACTACTCTTCTCGAATAGTCTGTCTGACAATTGTGACAAAATTTACGAAGTTGTGGATCCTTTAGAACTATGGGTTTTGGTATCATCATAGTTAATAGAGGGGGCTGGTTTTGAAACTTGGCAAACATCAGAGGAGCAAACAAAGATGCCAAGATTTAGGCTGGAAAGTCCACGACCGTGCACAATCTTTTGTTTGCTCTCATACACTATGCATGAATTACATAACCAACACGTTTCTATTGGTTACTTCCTCGGTATGGAGTAAACAACTATGATTGTGTTTTGTGCACGGTCAAGGCCAAAAAAAAGAACAAAAACCTACCACAAAGAAATTTGTCGGGTTTCATAACCATTCCCCTTTATTAACCATGGTATCATAGTATGTAGCTTGTAGCATGTGAGAAGGGTTAGGTAAAAGACGAGTGAACTCGCGCACTTGAGTGCATCATGGGTATTAATAAATCAGGGCAAGATGGAGAGAAATTCAAAGGTTTGTAAGGGAGTTCAAAACGATTAAAAGTATTTGTGATATGCAATTTTGGGTTTTTTATTTCCCAAAACAAGATATGTGCTCCAAGTTGCAGCAGAATAAATTTGGAGAGAATGGCTATTGTAGAAATTATTTTATTCAAAAGAGTTTATGCCATACATTCCTGTAATTCCAAAGGCACAAAATTACAGAGTACGTATAGAGACAAAAAAAGCATTACCGGGTATCTAGAAATTCCGAAGAACGGATACCAAGTCTAGTCAGGGATGTAGATAGCTGGGAAAATTACCCGGCTGTGAGCGTGATTTTTCCGGCTGTAAAAGGCAGAAAGCACCTGAGAAAGAACTTACTCTCTCCCGAAAGTCTGTAGAAGAGTATCAGTAGTTTTTGTTTTTTTTAATCTGTCAACACCTTAGTTTCTCTTTAACCGTATACGTAACTGATATGAATGTAAACACTCCCATTTTTTTTAGTTTGAACAATTGCATTGTGTTTCTATTTGCAGGCTCTTTTGTGTCAGCGGTAATATATACCCCTCAAGTATGCAAATAGTAAATGCCAAATCTCGTATTCGTATGTTTGGGAAAAGGGGAAAGAAAACTGATTCTGAGGTCAATGGAATAAAAATTTTTTTTAAAACTGGCCTAAAGAAACACAACCAGTTCTAAACAACCAGCTGGGATTGTGGAAAGAAGCTTCATCACTTCCACGGCAGCCTCGCTCAGATTATTGCTTACTCTATTGCTCAGTCATCTCCACATTGATCATATTCCATATTTTACTCTAGTTT
The DNA here is from genome assembly GCF_036669925.1 of Montipora capricornis. Taxonomy (NCBI): domain Eukaryota; kingdom Metazoa; phylum Cnidaria; class Anthozoa; order Scleractinia; family Acroporidae; genus Montipora; species Montipora capricornis. The sequence goes on along the minus strand of NC_090888.1, from coordinate 8,512,222 downwards.
AGTTGAAATAACAAACATCAACATCAGAAATGTTGACTTTCAGTTTACTGAAGCTTAATTATGGGAAATCTGTGCTCAGTGGGAAAAGTTCCAAATACCCAAAATGAGATCAATTTTGCACCAAAATCAAGGAAAACATGCTTCTGAGAGTCTAGATTTTCAAAATTTTCTGGGGGTGCATCCCGGGGGTGCATGCCCCTGGACCCTGTTAGGTGAATCGTGCCTTTGGCACGATTTAATGGGCCTCCAGGCCATCATACCTGCCTATAATGTCCCCATTCCCACCTATGAAAATTTGTATCTACATCCTTGCTAGTTCTTCTCAGTTGTAAACATGAACTTACAACTTTATTTGTTTGGTTTATGAAGGCGAAAGTCTATATTTAAGTAGAGTCATGTATTTTGCTTTGAATTTCCATACAAACCTTTGAATTTCCCACCATGTTGCCGTGATTACCCATGATGCAATCGAGAGTGTGAACTCGTCTATTGTGTAGGTTGTTTGGAACCTACCTTGACGAAAGCAGACACACAATGACGAAGTTCGCAATCCTGGTGACAAAAACAAGAAGCCTGTGAGAGATCTGTTGTTTGTGTCATCCAACCTGATGCCCAAGACATAAAGTGCAAACCACTTGTGTATCTCCATCTCTTTTTCATCAAGTCAGTTAGGTTCTGTAACACCTGGTCACTTAACTACATGTGTGTGTATTGTTATGTGCCTTATTCTTGAAAGGCTGCTGTGTCAGAGTAAAATCTATAAGTGTTTTAGGAGAAAAAGTGTCAACTGAAAGCATCCAAAAAAATAACTTAGGCCAAAATATGGTAATGTAATGGTATTACAGTGCAATGCACACCACCGTGGCCACCCAACAAACTTTCACTTTTGACAACTATGTGTAAATACGTCAAATCAACAACACATGCAACAGTGTTCAACTTACAACTGTATGAACTTTGCAAGGGGGCTACCCTGCGAGCAGTTCGTTTCTCCTACGCTTCCTGAGAGAGAAACTGCTGCGAGCAACCGTTAGTCTCTTTGAATGTGCTGCCGTCCAGCGCCAAGAACGAATAAATTAAATTTAGGCTGGTAAAACGAGTTAGTAAACTTGTTTTGGCACTTGCGGATGTTTACAGCTACATAACTGCTGCGTTTGGACGAGCCTGCTGTGTAGTGATTTCCCGCAAAGTAAGACGAATTGACGTCAAATACATCACGTGGGGTGTGATGTACAGTGTACTTCGCACATGCTTGATGGAAAATCAAACGGTTGCTCGCAGTGGTTTCTCTATCGGGAAGCGTAGGAGAAACCAACTGCTCGCAGGGTACAAGAAGGCGTGACTGTCAATCAAATTTGCACACCCTTATTGGCAGACAATTTGTAAAAAACTTTGTTAGGTGGCCATGGTAAGGCGCGTCATACTGTAAAGAGTAACTGCAGAATACCCATGCAGCCACTGTTGTGTTTGTGTGGTGGCATTCCTTGAAGAACGACACACCATTTATATGCTAGTAAGTGACCTGGTATTCTGGAGTTCAGCCTGACTTGACTAGGCATCTTACTTAATGCATGGCCACATCTGCCCTATCCACAGATAGGGATACTAATTGACAGAGGAAGAAACCCTGTCTCTATGGAAATGCCAGAATAGGGATCATCTAAGGCCCTTTTTATATGGAGAAAAGTTGACCTGGGTAAGAGGGTCACCCTCCCAGCTGAGTATACTTTAGCGAGCCTTTACGTGAGAAAAAGTTGACCCCGAGTCAAGAGCGGGCTGCCATTTTGTTTCCCAGTGACAACTTACGGCACTCGCACATGCTCTCTCTTGTTTTTCTTATATGCTAATGTTCTCCTGTCACAATTTGAACCTTTGTTTGGACTCCTGGGGCTGGTTAAGAGGTGTCAAAACCTATAGGTTTCCATGGTATTTACGCTTAGTTAGCGCCAACCATGCTTCGGACAACCTGGCCCAGAGGGACACACTTTTTGTGGAATGGTTTTTTAAGTCGTTCAGTGAACTTACAGGTTGTGTTTTATCTGGTCTAAAACAACTCAGCTTGGCCTCATGTTTTTAAACCCAACAAAACACAGACCTTCGTGTTTACATATCACTTGGAAATGGCAAAAACAAAAAAGGTAATAATAATATTATTCATCACAATGATTTATTTGTTTTTTTTTTACAATGACTTATCACAGGCCGCACAGGATTCCAAAACGTATCACAAACAATCTGTTGTTGTTAACAGTTGTATGGCAGGTAGGATTTTTGTTGTCGGTATAATGACGATGATTATGATAATTATTACAATAATAATTTTTTTATTGTTATTACAATCAATTTTTGAAAGGTACAGTTCACATTGCGACCAGGTTGATAAGTATCAGACATAGTTTGATACTACTCTGGTGTGAATAAAATTGAATGTAGCAAAGAAAATTATGATTCAGTCCACAATAATATAATGTTATAAATATAATATTGTATAATATTATCATGTTTATAATATCAATAATTATTGCGAATCTGAAAATCGTGAACACTTTGATTTGATTTTGACATTTCCCGTTGTGCAGCAACCAATCAGATGTAACAAGACCACAAACTAATACCGTTCTGGTTGCGTTTAATTTTCTTGCATGTTATTGTCTTTTTACTTGAAACAATAACACTTCGTAATTATTTCTAATGTTCATGGTTTTCGGATTTTCACAGTAATATTATAATAATAATAACAATAATATTGTAATACAGACCAGGCGGTAATTGTGAAGAAGGGAAAAACGGGAAAGGTCATTGATATCACTGTTCTTGAACGATGATAGTGTGCATGAAAAGAAATAGTAGTAGAAATAGTGGGAAAAGATCAGAGGCCGGTTGCTCGAAGCCTGGTTAGCACTAACCGTTGGTTAAGCGGTATCAAAACCTATAGGTTTCCATGGTATTTAACCTTGGTTAGCGCTAACCATGCTTCGAGCAACCCAGGCCAGATCTCAAGAGCAATTTAGCGAGAGCGAGGGAGCAATTTAAGGTATCAGTGGCTTTTTTTGTGAAAAACAGCATTGCCAATTGTCATACATTAGTTTACAGATTGTCCAAAAGCATGCATTATGGCTCAACCTTCTGATACACTTCTGCATCTAACTTGACCAAAGTTTAATAATGTAATTTGCTGGAGTTGATTTTGACAAGCTAAGGGAGAACACATACTCTACTACCCACAGAAAAGGCTTGCAGTTATAAAACTATGAATCACCAGTATTCCAGCCTCGTTCTTCCTCCAGACATCTTGCAGGTCCCCGACATGTCATTCTTAGCGAGTGTTGACTCTTTCTTTCTCTGTAGCACAATATCAACCAATAGATTTGCTTCAAACTTTCTTAATTTTTTCTCACTAGGTTTTAAATATTGCTGCTGTTAGTATTGCTGAAGCTTTTGAGAGTCAGTCAAAAGGACCAGACAAACATGAAGAGAAAAGCATCTTCTTAGCGGTAAGACGAGGACAAAAAGTGTCACATAGGATTTCAACTTGGGAGCATGCACAGAAATGCACATAAATGCCCTCGGCAGTGAAAGGGTTAACAACATCTAGGCTCACTAAAAAACTACTATGTCCTCATTAAAGGGGCTTAAATCTTTCATGCGAAAGTATATCCGGGTGCCATATTTATTACAAGGTGTGTGTCATTACAGCAAGATGTTTTTTAAAGGAAGTAAAAAAGTCTCAGACTTTCTTAATTTGTGACATACATGTACATGTAAAGCTCTTTGAGTCTGAAGATTCTCACGTCTGCTAACTCAGGGAAAGCTTTGGGAAAAACAAAGTAATTTCTCATGTTGAATGCTTTCAATAAAATTATTATTGACGTATGTGTCCTACATCAACCTACTTTCTTGTGGGTGCATGTTTATAGATCACTTTATTTGCACTTAATTAAGTTCTCAAGATTTTGTCTGGTATGCAAACTATATAAAGTAACAGGGTTTGAGCCACTGATATTGAAATTGTCTCTTAAAAAAACAGCTAAGGGGACATTTTTGTCCCCTTCAAAATCTGGGGAAAAACTCAGAAGGAAGCACACAAGAAGAGATACAGTTTAGTACAAAAACTTCAAGCTGAAAGACAGACCGTAGGAGGAATTTAATCGTGCGTTTTAAGTTAATTTTTAAGTCACTTTTCAGTCACACTACTGATGTTCAACGAAGTGTGATGCACGCATCTGGGAAATGTCACGTCGAAAACACATTCGCACAATAGATAGCTTTTTCTCCTCAAATTGAAGCCAGATTGATCAGAGAAACAAAAATACAGAAGAAGAACAGTGCATTAATGAGGAAGAAACAGATGGGGCTCAAACGAAACCACGATCTTTCCAGAAAACTTGGTTGCGAGATCACATGTTGTTGGGCTATGACAAGGAGGCGATGTTCTGCTATTTTTGATGGAAATCTAAGAGAACAAACCCCATGGCTTCGGAAAAAGCCTCAGTGTACGAATTTTAGAACCTCAACTCTTCTAAGACACAACGACTGGAAAGAACTCGTGGATGCTGTTAATTAGGAAACCATGGGGGGTACACTCAGCAACATCATCAGCGTTGTGTTTTTAGAGAATAATGGTCAATCACAAGCCATTGACACCATTTTCTTAACTTTCTTGTTTGTGTTAATTTTTTTTAATTACAAGTAACAGGTAATAAAATATGTTTTTGTTGTAGTGCCTGTTTCTTTGTTTGAATGTAAGAAAATGCAAAAAAAATTGACTGTCTCCCTAAAAATGAAAATGCCCCCCACAATTTTAGCCAAGGAGACAAACTGTCCCCCAGTGATCAAATCCTAGCTCAAACCCTGAAGTATACAATAAAATTATATGTTTGCTTTCTAAGGCAGCATTTATACGAAAGCGGTGTCACATTGACACGGTTTCATGACTTCAAAACCACGTCAAAATCGATGTGCTTTGGAAGTGTTTACATGGAACCGATTTCGCCAGAAAATCCAAGTCGTAATGGTATACAAAAAGCGAGCGCTGCACTACATGCTAAATTTACTATTTTGAATTTAAACAATGAAAATTTCACGCCAAAATAGTAACCGTATTCAAATCGATGCGGTTTTGTTGTTTACTCTACAGATGAAACTGCATCGTTTTGAAAATGCTCCACTTTTGGCAGCGGTTTCAAATCGACACGGTTTCGATCCGTGTCTTGTAAACTGAAGGTGTAACCGCATTGAAACCGCTTTCATGTAACACTGCCTAAACTTGTGGACTAGAATGATCATTGTGCCTCCTTGAAATTGGGTAAAATCCCTGTCCAGGCAATAATAATGTACATGTATTACTAATAATTATCACTAATATCTCCACAGAGCGTCATCATCATTGCACTATTTCAGTTACTCAATCTGGTTTTGGTCTCTTTTACAACAAGTAAGTTAATTAATTTTGAAAGTTGCTATAAACCTTTACCTAGGGCACGAGAGTATAATTACATGTAAGCACTCATTGATCTTACATGTAGTTTGTCTAACACCGGACGATTTTATGTGTCTGGGTAAAAGTGTCTCTCCATTTTGAAACTCTAATAGATTTAAAATGTAATTTTTGAAGAAACTGATGCTGTGTCTTTATAGGGGAAGAGAAACACACAGAAATGGGTTTTCAACTGTAGATATGGTAAATTGACCACCATGAAGAAATTTTAAAGCTTTGACATTTCAAGCATTAGCTCTTTGTCAGAGTGATTAAAGGCTAAACGCTGACAAAGGGCTAATTCTGAAAACATATTCAGCTTTCAAATTTCTTTATTGTACGTGGTCAATTTACCATTACAGCTGTACCTGTTTTTGCATTTTGAAACTCTTGCTGTTTGACTCTAACTCACCCAAGAGTGATACTTTTAGAAACTAAACTTACCAGGGTGGCATTCAGGGATTTGAAATTGTGCCAAGAGATTGCTGCTGGGCTGAAAGAATTATGGTACTAACTCTCTCTGTCCGGGGAAAAGCACCACTGGACTTTCTGGTCTTCTCCAGTAAGGAGACAGAGAATGCACTCACTCAGATTGAATTTATTTCACACTTTGCAACCCTTTTTTCATACCATTCAACTTTTACCACTTGTACTATAATTTATTATTTATGAACTTGGTTTTTACATATTAAATGCATTTATCACGAGATTGGATCAAATGCACTTTTAATTTTTGGGAAGGACAGTTTAAACTTGCTGGCGAAAACTTGAAAGTCTAACTGGTGTGATCCCACTCTCTAAGTTAAGTGTACGATAACTGCAGACTGCCTACAAATAGCGCTTATAAACAGTACATGTAGTTAAGGTCTCGGTAAATGAAAACGAGGTGCCCACAGAAAAAAATTCTAGTCGCACGAGTATTTTCGCTACAAAAGCAAACTTGTTATATATCAAATTAAAGCTAAAAGACTAAATTACCTTATAAAAGATTTTATTTCATCGAATTTCAAAAGGCGCTTAATTTTGTTGCTCTCGAACTCTGAGGTATCGAGTTTACTGCTGAAGCTCCAGCGCTTTCATGTTGTTAATATTCACCCCCTTTTTATTGCATCTGATTGACAGGTAAAAGACCTAAAAAGGGGTGTGAGGAAATTTGCATAATTATGTCTCGTATTAGCGGAATTATTGCATTTCAAACTAAAAAGTTGAATCTCGAGTGCGATTTACGCAAAGAAACTGACAGAGAATGAGTTACCAAGGGAAATTGGAAAATTCCTCACACCCTTTTTGAGTCTATATCATCATCCATCATATCTGATAGTTTCAAAGCGATAGCTTAAAACCTGTCCCGACTGGAGGTGGGAGAATTTTGATTTTTGCGTCACGCAATAGTGTTTTGTCACGCAATAGACAGGGGCTGTAAAATCACTTTTTGTTGGCAACTTATGGAAACAGAAAAGGCTCATTTTAGAAGGGTTAAAAAGCACTTTCTGATTTTCTTTTTCTGCCAAAATAAAAGTTAGGACCCACTCATGCCAAAAAAAAAAAACAAACAAAATCGAGCAATGTACTAAAATTTTCATTTACCGAGACCTTAAGTCTAAGGATCCATTTTAAAATGGTTAGCTTTCAATAACTGTGATTTAAGGTTAGTCTGCAGTCTGCAAGTGTCAGACACCGCTCTAAGTTTCCATTGTGATAATTTTTACAATTTGTTATTAGTACTTATTACTACCAGCATCATTATAATATATTATATATAATTATGTTATTGTAAGGTTACCGTAATAATTATAATAATAATAATATTATTATTATTGGTGTCTTTTAAATTGCAGTCAAACTCACGAAACAGATTATGCATCAAACTGTCACCAAGTCATTCCTTGCACAATCATTCCTTTCAACGATACTTTTATATGCAGGACTGTACACATTGGTTTACAAATTTGATGTAAGTACATTGTTTATAGGTAGTTAAAAAGGGCTTTGTCACAGTTAATTCAACCTTACTCTGAAGACATAATAAGGTCGTCGCATAAATAATTATTATAGATACCAAACAAACTTAATAATGTGTTTTTTGAAACAGATAACAATAATAGTTTAAATGTTGATCATCTCAAAATATTTCTTCAGTTTTGACTGCCTTAAATATCTGGCATAATTTCAAGGTAGCCAGCAATCATTTGACAAAACACAGTAGCATGCAGATCCAGAAAATTTGCTCCGCACTTCCTATCTTCAATCAGGGCTGTGACATACCGCAAGTGGTAACCCTACTATGTGGTGGTGTCCCCTCCCAGATGGGGGGGAGGGGGGGGAGGTGGGGTCTGATCTGAGGGGGGTCATGGTGATATTCTGAACCGCTTCATGCTCCAGCATTAGAAATCAAATGTTGGTTTGTAATTAGAGGGGAAAACGGCGACACGTGGAAAAAATTGTTAAGCAGAGTAGAGAACCAACAAACTAAACTCACATATGAGGTTGAGTCACATGTAAACATGTAATTTTGCGCAGTCCTAAGAATTTAGCGATTTTTGCTATCTCATTCTCGTTGCACAATTTCACCCAATTATCCTATAACTGATTAGAGTGTAATGTGAAGTGCTAAGTATCTACCCCATATGAACCATGTGAGCTTTAGCCCTACTAATGGAAATGGGCCCACACAAGGACAGAGAAAAACTCTGACCAGGGTGGGAATTGGGGTTAGATCACCGCTGCTCTAACGACTGAGCTACAGGGTCAGACGGGAGCAGGCCGTGGGAACTGACGATGTTAAAGTCACGGCAATGAACATGTGAGAACGCATGTTTTATGAGTCAAATGAGTCAATGAGTCAATGAGACTCACAGTCAATATAGCAATAATTTGTTGATTAAGCCTAAGCCCTCGTTTCAGTGATAAGGCCTAAGCACTCTCTGAAATTTTAGCATTCATTTTATGGTTTAATTAACTGCACTAACTCGTTGACTCATTGACACTCTGAACATGTACAAGTACAAGAGAGGATTACGTTTTTGCAAACGTTGGCCATGTAGCACTTATATTTGAACAGACTTAATTGATTAGAGTGTAATGTGAAGTGCTAAGTTTCTACCCCATATGAACCATGTGAGCGTTAGCCCTACTGATGGAAATGGGCCCAGACAAGGACAGAGAAAAACCCTGACTAGGTTCGAACGGTCTTGAAGGAAAGATATCAAATGAACGATTCACCGTTGTGTGCTTACTTCACGTGAAACCAAGAGTGAATTAGAGAAGAGTGTTGATCTATCATTTTGCGGTCTTCCCCCAGAACAGTTACAAATGGATTTATTTTTAGATACACTTTGCGCGCGAAACAAACAAAGGGCCTCGAGTTTTAACCAATCAGAAGAAGCCATGTCACGCGTGACTTCTTCTGCTATGTTTTTTCAGAAACATGAAAACTGTATTCTAAAAATAGACTCATTTGTGCCTGTGTTGGGGAGCCCACCCATGCTATAACAACACTCTTATCTACTTCAGTCTTGGTGGAACGGCAAACTTCTGCCGAAATGTGCATTTTTCCAAAATTCAAATGACAAGCAACAGCCTACCGTTAGACGTTTCATGGATGTCACAAACGCACGAGCGGGTGGGGCGTACAGAGCCGTTGTTTTTGTTCATTAATAGGGAGCTTAAGCAACGCCGACGGGAACGGCAACGAGAACGTCATGTAAAAACATAAATTCACGTTATTGCGATCACTTCGCGACTATTCCAAGCCTTTTAATATGACAAAGGTGTTTCAGTCCCTCAGGAATGAAACCGTTACGAGCGGCACTCAATTTAGGGGAGAAAAATGAAAATTTATCTCCAGGTGCTGACGTTCTCCATAACACTTCAAACTTGGTAATTTCACGTTGTTGCTTTGCTGACGACGGCAAAGAAATGGACAAAAATGAAAAACGCACGTGCAGGGCGTGCAAAGCTATTGTTTTTGCCCACTAAATATGCAAATTTGTGACGTTCTCGTTGCCGTCGCCGTTGTCGTTGCTAAAGCTCCCTAATAGGGAGCTTAAGCAACGACAACGGCCCGGGCGACGGCAACGAGAACGTCACAAATTTGCATATTTAAGGCCTGGCCAAACGCTGGCAACATTTCAACGCAACATCTTGCAACATTGTTGGGCACAACATGTTGCGTACGTTTGGCCACCCTGTTGCGATATGTTGCGTGCGTTTGGCCAGTCCATTCAACACATGTCGCAACATCATGCAACAATGTTGCAAGATGTTGTGTTGAAATGTTGCGAGCGTTTGGCCAGTCCTTTAGTGGGCAAAAGCAATAGCTTTGCACCTCCTGCACGTGCATTTTTCACTTTTGTCCATTTTTTTGCCGTCGTCAGCAAAACTACAACAGGAAATAGCCAAATTTAAGGTTTTATGAACAACGTCAGCATTTGAGGATAAATTTTCATTTTCTACCCTAAATTAAGCGCCATTCCGACCAGTGTCATTTTTGAGGAACTACCACACCCATGTCATACCACGTTAAATGTTCAAAAATTTAGATGCCTCGCCGTTCAAAAAGTAATATGAACGCCCAAATCGGGGACGAATTTTTGGCCGGTATGGTTCGTGACTATTTTAACCTTTTTAATGTGACAAGAGTGTGGTAGGTTCTCAAAAATTATATTGGTCGGAACGGCGCTTAATTTAGGGGAGACAATGAAAATTTATCCCCAAGTGCTGACGTTCATCATAAAACCTCAAATTTGGCTATTTCACGTTGTAGTTTTGCTGACGACGGCAAAGAAATGGACAAAAGTGAAAAACGCACGTGCAGGGCGTGCAAAGCTATTGTTTTTGCCTGCTAAATATGCAAATTTGTGACGTTCTCGTTGCCGTCGACCTTGTCGTTGCGTAATTGCGCAAGTTCTGTTAAAAGCCCCTATTGGTAAATAGCGAGTGCACCTATCCCATCTCCATCAAAGATAGACACCTTGGTGTTTTCTAGTCGCTCTGCTTTATGCATGTGATTTAGAAAAATCTATATTTTCTGCCACATCGAATTCTCGTTTATTTTTTTAGCACAATTCATTTGAACTTCATGATGCATCAGCCACAGCCACTGCTCTGAGGACGCCACTGGTGTTTTTTAAGATGACATTTTTCTCCATTTCAACTGCTACATTGTGTGGTGAGTGGTGATTGAATTACTGACAGTCTGCCTCTGGATTTTACAGCTATTAGAACTTTAAAAATTTAAACTTGTTTGAACTTATATCATTGGTGATCATTGTAACCCGTTTCAGTATTATTCGCGCAACGAAAATTGTGTTTTCAGTCCATAACCTGCAATGCAAAATCGTGCTTTTAATTCTTTCAGGTATTGCCTCTATCGTTCCAGGTCTCTGGCCTGCTCAGCTCATTGCGTCTGTACAGGTATGTTTTTTCGATATATGGTAAACCTGGCCCTCAAAAATAGTTTCAGAAGCGAACAAATACACGTTCATTACCTATCCACTCGCAGGAAGCCCAAACTGAGATTGTAACGGGTATTAGTATAAATACACAGGTGATTATACAAAATTGCGCGCTCTCATTGGCTCGCTATCTCGGATTATCAGCCGATAATCACCTCGACGGACAAAATGGCTGCCAGTAGTCGTTTTGCCACGGTAAGTGAAGATGATTTCGCGTTGAAATGTTTTTTTTTTCTCTTTTTTGAAATAATCACCTGTGTATTTAAACTAAAACAATTATTCGCCTCAGGCTCAGTGATTATCGGTGAATATTCACCTCGACCTCTAACCCTAACCCTAACTTCACCGATAATCACTTCGCCTTCGGCGGATAATTGTTAAATATGAGCAAAATAGTATAGCCGACCACAAGTGCTCTTAATAACGCTAATTAAGAGGAGAAATTAAATATTGTCGATAATTAAGAAAATTTTGTAAATAATAAGGAAATGATAGTCTCTCCTCTTTGTTAACGGGATGGGACCCGGCAGATACTTAACGAATGCTCTTTGAATGCAAGGAAAAGCTTCCTTTTGGCTTTTTATTGGATATAATGACACGGTCTGTCATCTAAACTTCTTTAGTAATTCATTTATGAAATGAAAGCTTAGGCTCCTACACGTCAACAAATTTTGTCTTTTTCCTGCTGGTGCTTTCAACATCTTATTGCCGTTTTGTTTCTAGCCTGTAGAGCTGAAGGCTCGATTACCAGTAATTTTGGGAGTGCGGTCAATTAACATCCTCCTCTGTACGTGTGCGTGGAGGAACGCGGGCGCACAAAACGGCTGGTCAATCGAGCCCAGTAGACTAAGCCGGGTTTTGGTCGTTTTTCAGGCGAGAGGTGTGAACAGCGCGGTAGTCACGCGCGGCTGCTCCTACGCCTCGCGTAGCACCCTCGCGCGTGGCCATTGCCTCTGTTGTCCTGATAAGCTTTATTTCAGACTTTCCTTTTCCTTCTTTTGTAGATGATCATGAGCTATTTGTACTTTGCCTCTGTGCTTTACTTGGCCATACATCCGAATAAAAGTGATTTAAAATGGAGAATAATCAGCAGAAGTAGTAGTGGTCCTGGAAGTCACAATGGCAGCGGAAACCAAGGAATCGTATGATTGAACTCCACTCTGGCTATAAATCGCAACTCTGTATTTACTTGTACATGCTAAATTATTTCCCAGAGTATGACGACATTTCGCATGCGAAGTCTGGAAAACGGCGGCTCCAAACAGACGTGGCTCTACGTAGACAGATAGGGAAAGGATCTATTTTTCGCGTTCTTTGTCGTCGCCCATTGAAATTAAACATTTTGATATCAAACGAGTTACGAGAGGAGCAATGATCTCCGTGTAAAGATTGGGAGGCTGACGTTTCAAACGTTAGCCCTTCGTCAGATTAATTCACGGAAGTTCATAGATTGTAAAAGGTTTCGTTACAAACCAAAGCCTTGGTAAAATGTCGGACTAAAAAATCTTTATTGCAACATTCGTAAGCAATGTTTTGGAATTTATTAAATTATTAGTAGCACAGCAGGATATCTCGAAATTGTTTTTTTTTTTACAGCAATAGAAACGATGAAGTTCACGCTTTACAATCTTGCAGACCATTCACTTTAAATCATGAACCCATGACGTTTCAAACGTTAGCCCTTCGTCAGATTAATTCACGGAAGTTCATAGGATGTAAAAGGTTTCGTTACAAACCAAAGCCTTAGTAAAATGTCGGACTAAAAAATCTTTATTGCAACATTCGTAAGCAATGTTTTGGAATTTATTAAATTATTAGTAGCACAGCAGGATATCTCGAAATTGTTTCTTTTTTACAGCAATAGAAACGATGAAGTTCACGCTTTACAATCTTGCAGACCATTCACTTTAAATCATGACCCCATGACGTTTCAAACGTTAGCCATTCGTCAGATTAATTCACGGAAGTTCATAGGATGTAAAAGGTTTCGTTACAAACCAAAGCCTTGGTAAAATGTCGGACTAAAAAATCTTTATTGCAACATTCGTAAGCAATGTTTTGGAATTTATTAAATTATTAGTAGCACAGCAGGATATCTCGAAATTGTTTTTTTTTTTACAGCAATAGAAACGATGAAGTTCACGCTTTACAATCTTGCAGACCATTCACTTTAAATCATGAACCCATGACGAAAAGCGTTCAATTCCCGTACTCGATTTCCGACGTTTTCATAGACTAATTTATTTTCACAAGAGTTTACACAAATAGTGACCATTCTTAATTACTAGGAGTAATCATTGATTTTGAAGTGCGTTCGTTGGAAGAACTTCGGAGGTCGGAATGCACCAGACGAGCCGAGATGCCGAGAATGCCATGCGTTTATGTAAAGGACATCTATCGCAAGTATACCCTGGGTGCCAGTGGTTCTATTTTTCTTTTGCGAGGAGCGAGCGGTTAAAGCGGAGAGGCGAAAAATAAGAACCTCTGATCACGGCAGTTAAGAACCCCTCTTCCATGATTTGTGATTAATGAACACGGTCGCTTATTGGTTTCCGTAGTCAGTGCCGGTCCTTTCCGAGTACATGTAAAAACAATTTAAGGACGGTGCCTACTATTGTTATTGCGCATACATTCTGCGCATCTCGAGATAGTCGGTAGTGCTTATTAATACAAGGATATTTTTGCCCGGTTCAAAACTATGCGGAGAAAGCAGAACTTAGCAAGTGATCTTGGTATCCAAAAAGAAAATTGGGCGCAACCACGCATTTTTCAGACATCTTCAATTTGGAAAAGAACGCCATGCATTGCTTTTTATTTTAAAACTTTTTACAAATATTGTTGATTAATTATCTTCGGAAATGCGTGGTTACCCCCAATTTTCTTTTTGGATTTCACTAACACTTGTTAAGATCTGCTTTTCCCACATATTTAGGAAACCGCGCAAAAGTACCTTTGAATTAGTAGGCACCGTCCTTAACACTCAATAGGGAGTTTAAGAAACGACGACGGCTACGGCAACGACAACGCCAAAAAGCAGTAATATTATTGGTTAAAAGAACCAAAAAGATCGTGCTGCACATGCGGCTCGCATTTTCGAACAACTCCCTCCCGTACTCGTCAAAACTACTACGTGAAATGACCAAATTTAAGGTTTTGTCGACAACGTGGACAAACTACAGTGAATCTTTCAGTCTCACTCTTCACTTCAAATCCGTCCTTACCAATCCAGCTATAGGACACGTCGCTCATATTGAAGAATATAAACAATATGGAATAATCATGAAGTACTTAGAATAGCTCAAACTTATATTTTGAAGTGACGTTTTCGTCGCCGTAGCCGTCGTGGTTTCTTAAACTCCCTAATTTCACTGGTTGAACGGCGACAGTGCACTACAGTGGCCACAAAACCGGTTTTGAGACCAAGGAGTGCTACGAAAACAAAACTGGCGGGGAAAGGCTCTGAATTCGAGCGAGTATTCAGACGTTTGCACAATAAATTCTGGATTTTCGGATGTTTTAGAATTGAAACCTGTTCATGAATTTCATCAAGCGTGAGGATGTGTTTGTGGTCCTGCCAACTGGATGCGGCAAATCTTTGATATTTCAACTTGTGCCGAAAGTTTGTTCGTATTTGCATGATCGTGGATTCATTATCCAAAAGCTGCCATCGCAGTCGTTATTTGTCTCTTGAATGATTCGCATATCCTAGAGGTCAGAGAAAATCCGAAACCGTGAACACGAGAAATAACGTGTTTCGGTTAAAAAGCTAGTCACGCGTGAGAAAACTAAACCGCAACCCCCAACGGTAATTGGTTTGTGGTTTTATGTCGCTTTTGATTGGTTGCTGCACGATGGGAAATGTCCAAATCAAAAACGTTCTATTCCCAAAGGACTTGAATTGGGTACAACATTGACATCACTGTAGAAAACCGGTTTGGCAAGATATGTTATTTGGAAATTGCATGAAAGTGACATTCTTAACCGCCCTCCTCGCGAAAGAAAAGTAGAACCTCTGGCACTCAGGGTGTCGCACACAGGGTGTCGCAAGTATTGTCAGAAAATGTGAAAAGTTTGGAGTAAAGAGGTGATGACGTCACAAAAACTAAATTGTGGGAAGTCTGGAATTTGTTTAAATTGTCTGAGAGATTGTTCCTCAAAATGTCCCTTGCCAAAAATCAAATTGACGGCATGCAAACAATCACGAGGTACGCGATCGTCATTTGCGCATGTGACGTATCAAAACCGAGATGCGCATGTACGTATGTCGTGATTCCCAAGTTGGCGCTGAAAAGCAGACGAACCCGAAAAACGAAAACTTACTAAAGCTCACAGTCCTATGCACAGCATACCCAGGATTCGAAAATTGCGTTCTCCGAACATCGAACGCATTAAGGGTGTCTGTTTTAGAGGAAAAATCAATCAAAATAGAGAGTTACTTGTTACGGTAAACATCGGGGAAACGGCAGGCTGTTACTTGTCATTTAGACCCGTTTCGAACGTCGAACTTTACATGCGCCGAATCTAATGCAAATGACAACAAAATAATTAACTGACAGAGAGGAACGTTACAAATGTTTAGGTGAAAGTAAATAAATAAATTCATGTGAAGTAACCACGTCACCGTTAAGATTAAAACCGAGATTGTTTATCAGAAGTGTTTTTGCAGCGGTTTTTACATCTAATAGGCCATTTCCGAGTTCATGTCTGCCTCCTCTTCAAAGCGAGTCTAAGTGCGAAGTTTTTGTGATGGTATTTAGTTCTACTTTACATATGAATGAAAACTAATTTTCATAACAATACTTCGCACTTAGACTCGCTTTGAAGAGGAGGCAGACATGAACTCGGAAATGGCCTATTGCTCGCTATGTTAAGGGCCAGGCAAGCTGCTTCAACATCCTTTCAATTTTGTTAAACAGTGATGTTGAAAACGTTTGCCCCCGCTTTCAACCGTGTCGAAATGCGCCGATCAACTCGAAACTTGAACATCCCCCCCACCCGCCCGGGCATTTGAACTTTTGAAGATTGGATCGTTTAAATTCCCGCCCCCTCGGGCCAAAATGGTGTTCAAATGCCCTACGCTATCGTCCGATTTGTCTGTCATACCGTACTAAAGAACAATCGCCGTCGGCTCCTGTCGTCTTTAATAAAGACTTTTTGAAGACCTTTTTTATTAAGCCAGTCACTCCAAAATGCTACATCTTTTCCTTTAAACTCTTCCATGTCGTCCAAACACGTGTTTTATAGATGTTAGCGACTTCGGCGCCCGCAAAAAAAAAATCATTTGAAACCTAGCATCTCCAGTTCAAGTTTTCCCACCCCACACAGGAAAAGATCAAATTCCCCACTCCCCGGGCACAGAGGATAGTCAAATGCCCGTGGTTTGCCCGGGGGGGGGGGGGTGGGGGATGTTGAAGTTTCGATATGATCGGCGCAAAACATGTTTGATCGAAATTGAATGAGTT